>NW_022989932.1:35000-37996 GCF_902827175.1 Gymnodraco acuticeps | reverse complement strand
GGAGGTGAGGTTAATGTCCTCTATTTTTTCAGCAATAAATGTAGCACCTTACCTTTAATCCTACCCCTAAACTTAACCACTCAGACTTAATGCCTAAACTTAAGTTATTATCCATCAAACAGTGCACCATCTTATCCTTTATTTGACCTCTAAACGTAACCGCTCTGACTGCTGGTCTAAATCTTATATAAATCTCCATAAAAAGCGTACTCCTTTGGTGTTTATACAGATTACTTACCGTTCATTGTGACTAATTTGACCACTCATTACAAACAGCGCATTCCTTCTGTATTTATACAGACTTCTAACTGTTCATTATGGCTATTTTGACCATTCACTACAAAAAGCTTACTCCTTCTGTTTTTATACAGATTTCTAACTGTTCATTATGGCTATTTTGACCATTCACTACAAAAAGCGTACTCCTTCTGTTTTTATACAGACTACTCAGCAGGGGAGAATAATAATCCTCCATTTCTCAGCAATAAATGTAGCACCTTATCTTTAATCTTACTCCTAAGCTTAACCACTCAGACTTGATGACTGAACTTAAGTTAATATCAATCAATTGGTGGACCATCTCATCTTTAATTGTATTTCTAAACCTAACCATTCTGCCTACTTACCTAATCCTAATATACATCTCCATAAAAAAGTATCTGACTTTCAATTCAAACAATTAAAATCCACTTATGGTACACTTGTCTCTAAAATCTCTAAATTCAACTTTTATTTAGAAATATATTTTGGTTCAATTTTGTATTTCCCCTAAAATACATCTCCATAAAGAGCTATCTGACTCTTAATTAAAACCACTGTAATTAACCAATGGTACACTCTTAACTAAATATCAAATAATAGACAATCTTCAGTCTAACTACAGACTATGTTATTCCTTAAAAAAAACAATTTACCCTTAAATCTGACCATTAACCTTTATCACTCTAGCTCTTTGCCTAAATCCAAATCACATTCTCTCCCCACTTTTTCATCCTGACCTTTCTTTCAACCTCTTTCTGGCCGACCCCCTTTGAGGACGATGTAGGGATTCGGGTCATAGAGGAACCTTTGTTTCTACCCCCATTCTGATCGGGTTCGGGTCATAAAGAAACCTTTATTTCTACCCCCATTCTGGTCGGATTCGGGTCGTAGAGAGACCTTTATTTCCACCCCCATTCTGATCGGATTCGGGTCATAAAGAAACCTTTATTTCTACCCCCATTCTGAACGGATTCGGGTCATAAAGAAACCTTTATTTCTACCCCCATTCTGATCGGATTCGGGTCATAAAGAGACCTTTATTTCTACCCCCATTCTGACCAGGTTCGGGTCATAAAGAACCTTTATTTCTACCCCCATTCTGATCGAATTCGGGTCATGAAGAAACCTTTATTTCTACCCCCATTCTTATCGGACCTCTCTGGGAAGACGAAAGGAAACGGGCCATAAACAGAGACCGCCATTGCGGCAAGGGGAGGTGTCCGCCGTAGTTACAGCTAGCCTCCTTGTCTCTGTCCTTCAAACTTAAATTACCCTGTCTACTTCACCTTTACACACTTATGATTCAGTCATGATGCTAAGCTAGAGCATGAGCCGACAATGCCTCTTGTGCGCGTTCCTCTCTAGCCGGAGCCTGGAGAAACGGGGGACTTGCTTCGAACCTTAGTATGATTGACTGAGTCGCTCGTTTTCTTTCCCACCACTATTTAATTTGATGGTTTTGGTCAGTTTTGATTGGTTATTGGTGATCTGCAGTTCTTATTAGAACATTCCTGAACCACCAGTTGACGTTATTCAAAGCTAGTAGGCAAAACTCCCATACGGATACACCTAGCTGACGTATTGTGGGATGGGAATGATTACTGACAGAATAATAACACAAAAATCCACTAATTTCCCTGTTCAAATCTAATTTTAATTTTCTCAGCAATATATTTAGCATCTTATCTTTAATCTTACCCTAAACATAACCTTTTAGATGTTATACCTAACCCTAAATTAGTTTACATCAATCAGTACATCATCTTATACCTAACTACTCTGACGACTGGTCTAATTTAATATAAATCTTTATAAAAAGCGTACTCCTTCTATCTTCAAACAGAATTCCAACGGTTTAATGTGGCTATTTTGACCGCTCAAAAACACACACAGCGTTTTCCTCCAGTCTTATGACAGACTTCTTTGGAGGGTAGATTAATATTCCTCCATTTTCTCAGCAATAAATGTAGCATCTTATCTTTAATCTTACCCTAAACATAACCTTTTAGATGTTATGCCTAACCCTAAGTTAGTTTCCATCAAATCCTAAAAACCACATTCTCTGGGCTATCTGACATTTAATTATAACCACTCAAATTAACTAATGGTACATTCTTAACTACATATCTATAAATAGACCATCTTCTTTTTAATTGCAGACTATTTTGTTCCCTAAGAAGACCAGCTTGCCTTTAATCTGACCATTAACCTGGATCACTTTGGCTCTTCGCCTAAATCTAAACCACATTATCCCCCCACTTTTTCACTCTGACCTTTCTTTCTGACCCTTTTCCGGATCGAACCTTTCGGGGCGGCGAATGGAAATTGGCCATAAACAGATACAGCCATTGCGGCAAGGGGAGGTGTCCGCCGTAACCACAGCTAGCCTCCTTGTCTCTGTCTTTCAAGCTTAAATTACCCTGTCTACTTCACCTTTACACACCTATGATTCAGTCATGATGCTAAGCTAGGGTAAGAGCCGACACGTCCTCTAGTGCGCGTGCCTTTCCTTGGATCTCTGTATAACCATGAAGTCGTCGGGCGACATGGGGAGATCTGGTGGCTATTACACAAACCTAACCCTAACCCTAACCCTAACCCTAACCCTGACTTTTTGGGAAATCAGACCCCCATGATCCCCTCTCAACATTCACATTTTCCAGAATTGGTCCAAACACCTTAAAACCTCATATTTGAACCTATGTCGAATAACACTTGCATACACCCATCCACAG
>NW_022989932.1:0-27500 GCF_902827175.1 Gymnodraco acuticeps | reverse complement strand
TGGATTTCCTTGCTCTCACTGAGACCTGGATTACTCCATCCAACACATCCACCCCAGCAGCTCTCTCCACTGCATATTCCTTCTCCCATACACCCAGACCCACTGGCAGAGGAGGTGGCACTGGTCTCCTGCTCTCTCCCAAATGGAGCTCTTCCCTCTTCAAGCTACCTAACTTCACTCCTTCCACCTTTGAGTTCCATGCCGTCACAGTAACCCATCCTATACAGTTAACCATTGTTGTTCTCTACCGTCCACCAGGCGCCTTGGGGGACTTCTTGGAGGAATTAGATCATCTCCTCTCACACATCCCTGAAACTGGCCCTCCCGCTGTACTTCTCGGAGACTTCAACCTCCAGATGGGGAAGATAGACGAACTAACATCTCTGTTAACCGCCTTTGCTTTCTCACTCTCTCCGTCCCCACCGACTCATAAAGCTGGCAATGTCCTTGATCTCATATTCTCAAGGAACTGCGCTACTTCTAACCTCTCTGTAAACCCGCTCCACACATCCGATCACTTCTTCATTTCATTCTCTCTATCCCTTTCCAAACATAACAAACTAATCTCTTCCCATCCTACACTTGTCCGCCGTAACCTTCGCTCCCTCTCTCCCTCTACCTTTGCCTCGTCAGTGCTCTCAGCCCTCCCTTCCTCTGATTCGTTCCAACTACTGCCTCCAAACTCTGCTGCAGAAACTCTCCTCTCTACTCTCTCATCCACTCTGGACTCGCTCTGTCCTCTGACATCTCGGCAGGCTCGTCAGTCCCCTCCGGCTCCCTGGCTAAATGATGCACTGCGTGCTAATAGAACCGTCCTTAGGGCAGCAGAGCGGAAATGGTGGAAATCCAAACACCGTGACGACCTCCTAACCTATCAAGCTCTCCTCTCCTCTTTCTCTGCTTCAATCTCTCAGGCAAAAAGCACTTTCTTTCAAGATAAGATCCAATCTTCCTATTCCAATCCTAAAAAACTATTTTCCATCTTCTCCACCCTCTTGGACCCTCCAAAAGCTCCTCCCCCCTCCTCACTTCTGTCAAGCGACTTTGTTACCCACTTTGAAAAAAAGGTTAATGATATTCGCTCTTCTTTTTCTGACTCACTTTTACTCACCGCTGGGTCACCAGACCTTCCTTCCACCAACACACTAACCTCCTTTTCCCCTCTCTCTCCAAGTGAGGTTCTTACCCTCATTACTTCTGCCCGCCCTACCACCTGTCCTCTGGACCCTATCCCTTCAAACCTCCTTCAGACTATCGCTCCTGATATTCTACCGTTTCTCACCCATTTCATCAACACTTCTCTAACTTCTGGTCACTTTCCAAACAGTCTCAAGGAGGCAAGAGTAAACCCTCTCCTAAAGAAACCCACTCTCAACCCGTCTGATGTTATAAACTACAGGCCTGTCTCTCTCCTCCCGTTCCTGTCTAAATCACTTGAACGCGCTGTCTTTAAACAACTCTCCTGTTATCTCAATCAGAACAACCTTCTGGATCCGCACCAGTCTGGTTTCAAGGCAGGTCACTCCACAGAAACTGCTCTCATTGCTGTCACGGAGGAACTGCACACTGCCAAAACTGCATCCCTCTCCTCTGTCATCATCCTGTTGGACCTGTCTGCTGCATTCGACACGGTGAATCATCAGATCCTCCTTCGCACTCTCCAAAAACTTGGAGTTTCAGGCTCTGCACTTTCCCTCCTCACCTCATACCTGAAAGACCGTACCTACAGGGTGACTTGGAGAGGGTCTGAGTCCGACCATTGTCAATTAACTACGGGGGTCCCTCAGGGCTCTGTTCTTGGTCCCCTCCTCTTCTCCTTGTACACAAACTCGCTCGGATCAGTCATTAGCCCGCATGGTTTTTCTTACCACTGCTACGCTGACGACACCCAATTAATTATGTCCTTTCCCCGCTCAGAGACCCAGGTCGTCGCACGCATCTCTGCTTGTCTAGCTGACATCTCTCAGTGGATGTCTGCTCACCACCTCAAGCTCAACCTTGACAAGACTGAGCTGCTCTTCCTCCCGGGAAAAGATTGTCCAACTCTTGACCTGACAATCAACATCGGCACCTCAGTTGTTTCCCCGACTCAGACTGCAAGGAATCTGGGTGTGACCCTAGATAACAACCTGTCCTTCACTGCAAACATCGCTGCTACAACCCGTTGCTGCAGATACACGCTTTACAACATCAGGAAGATACGTCCCCAGCTGACTCAGAAAGCGACTCAGGTTCTGGTCCAGGCTCTCGTCATCTCACGCCTAGACTACTGCAACTCCCTCCTGGCTGGTCTACCTGCATGTGCCATCCGACCTCTGCAGCTCATCCAGAATGCAGCGGCTCGTCTGGTTTTCAATCTTCCTAAATTCTCCCACACCACTCCGCTCCTCCGCTCCCTTCACTGGCTTCCGGTAACTGCTAGAATCCACTTCAAGACACTGGTACTTGCTTACCGTGCTGCGAATGGATCTGGCCCTTCCTACATCCAGGACATGGTTAAACCGTACACCCCAGCGCGTGCACTACGCTCTGCATCAGCCAAACGACTCGTTGCGCCCTCGCTGCGAGGGGGACCCAAGTTCCCATCGGCGAAAACACGTGGGTTTGCTGTCCTGGCTCCAAGATGGTGGAATGAGCTCCCCATTGACATCAGGACGGCAGATAGCTTGCACATCTTCCGGCGCAAACTGAAAACTCATCTCTTTCGACTCCACTTCGAGCGTTAGAACGATTAACGAAGCACTTTTATACTAATAAAGGACTGGATTACCTAAAGCCAGTTGAGTAGCACTTGAAATGTTTGGCTCTATGAAACCTGATATACTTATATGATTCTGTTTTCTTCAAGGTTGTGTCTTCCTGGTCGAATGTACTTATTGTAAGTCGCTTTGGATAAAAGCGTCAGCTAAATGCAATGTAATGTAATGTAATGTAACCAAGGAAACCCCAAAATCAGCGGATGTTGTGCTGAATTGAACAGATGAAACTGCATTATTTCTAAATGATTATTATCAATTGTTACTTGAATGGGTTCCGTACAATCAGTTACTTTACACATTAGTCTGCCATCTAGGGCGCTGGCATTGACGAGATGCTTGAGAGGGACAGTCTTAATATTAAGGCGTTTAGCTAAACCCCAGTCTATGAGGCTTTCAGCAGCCCCAGAGTATGTGTCTGACTGTTAGCTGTGACTTTAACCTGGGTGAGTGTGCGAGGAGGATAGTCAGAGGAAATCTTGCTCACCAATGCCCTCCTCATGGTTGGTGAGCATGCCCTTTTCCCGGGCATGTCGCCTGCTGGTGACCCGATTGGCCACAGTAAAAGCAGCATCCCTCCTGCAGGCGGCGCCGTCTTTCCTCTGGAGAAATCCTTGTTCTCCCGAGCTGCATTGGCTCCTCTGGTGCCTGTGATGGCGCTGTTCCTGCCGGGCCTGATGAAGAGTGAAACAGGGGATCCCATGAAGGCTGCTTATCCAAAGAGCGCCCCTGGTGGCTTGGATGTCTTGTTGCAGTTCAGCGCCGTTCTCTCTCTCTTTCTCTGAGGCGGTTATCAACTCGGATAGACATGGAAATCAGAGATTCAAGGTCTTGTGGTAGTTCTAGTGGAGCCAGGTGGTCTTTGATGGTTTCAGAGAGTCCATTCCGGAAGGCGTCTATTAATGCTGGGGTGTTCCAGCCACTGTCTATGGCTATGGTACAGAACTCTATGGCATAATCTAATACTGGCCGTGGGTGCTGTTTGAGCTGCATGAGTACACGGGTGGCGTCACCGGCAGGTGAGGTAAGATCAAAAATCCTGCTCATAGTGTCTTTGAATGCTGTGAAAGATCCACATATACTGGAGTCTCTTGACCACTCCGCAGTGGCCCATGCGGCAGCTCTGCCGGTTAAATGGGAGACCATAAATGCTATTTTAGCCTCATCTGACACAAACGCGGCTGGGTTAAGTTTGTAATGCAGGTCACACTGGACTAGGAAGGTTCTGCAGTTGCCAGATTCACATGAATATTTCTCTGGCGATGCCAACCGCAGTGGGACAGGAGAGAAACTGACCTCGGCCTGATTAGCAGCAGGATTGGCATCAGGTGGCGTAGCAGGAATCTGAGCTGTAGAAGTTGCCTCTATGAGTGAGGTCAGAGTGACTAGCCTTTTCCTGGCCTCAAGCGAGAAACAGGACTTATTTCTGTAAAAGAAACCTAGCCTAACCCTCAGCTTTTTAAGCAGGTTATTGACATGAAGTTTAACCAGTTAAGCCCTGAGCCTGTTTTTCAGGTTTCAGGCTCGAAAATGCCACTAACACAACAAATGATATATCTTCACTTCTAAAAAGGGGTAAATTAATAATAATTTTTCTCAAAGCAAGGTTACATCTGTGAGTTGGATGTAGAAGTGTCAGAATCAATATAGATGTTTTTATTTTAAAGTAAATTCAGATGGAACATAGTAAAAACATGTAAATTCTAATGTCCACCTAAAAAAAAACCTTTACTTATCGTGAAAACCACCCTTGCATGATGGGTTAGTAGACTAAAAGCTTTAGGAATCCAAACTATAACATATAATAAGTACCCTGTATCAAGATTGATGCAAAACAAGTGAAATTTGACCTTTTTAGAGAGATTTAGACAAATAAAGTCTAAGCGGACTCACCTCTGGGTAATTTGGGAACCATCGGTTCCATTTGAACTTTTTCACTGTAAAAATCATTTTATTACTTTGAATTATCACTATAGGTATTCATTCCATCCAAATACAACTGTTGTGAAAAAATAAATAAAAATAAATAAAACATAGGCTTACTCTTACAGTGAGCCTCTGAATTAGCCCCGAGCGAAAAATGCTAACCTATTACAGCACCGAAAATCACTCCTCGCTCCCTTATTACTTATCCTAGCTGCACATCCAACACATTGTTTATGATCGCAAGGAGACACAGAATCTAACGGTGCCCACCTGAACAGCCCAACACTGAAAGATACAAACTCGCAACGTTATCAACAAAAACGTACATCAAAACAAATGGCGCTAGCGCTAATGCACTAGGCTAACAATGACTTACCTTCCTCGTTGTCTGGTCTAAACTGGTCTTCAATGGCATTCAAACGATAAAAACGATGATGTAGTTAATCCATAGATTAATATCCAATGGGGCTGTGTCCCCTTTGAAATGTTCTGATAATCTATAAGCAATAAAACTGCAATTCCGTTATCTGCTGTCCGCTCTGTGCTCCGTGCGCTCTGGGTCCTGCTGCATTTCCTGCTTCTTTACGCTGTAAACAATAAATGAAGTGGGCTGCGTAATGTTGTTACGCTGGCTGGCATTCTTTATAATTTGCGCAGGACCATATCTCTGGAACCCATTGGTCGATTCGTGTGATTGACACCTTTTTCTTAACCATCAGAACCAATACAATCGATGGGCAGTTCCCAAATCCACGTAAACATTACCATAGCCGACGTAATAGAGAAGCAAACAAAGCATATCTGAAAGTGCAAGCCTGGACGGCAATACTTTATACCGAGTATATTGCCATAAATATGATGATTGATTATCAGTTAAAAATTCTACGTGACACAAAGACATTGGATTAACCTTGAGATGCGTTTTTATTCCGTTGAACACAACTTTTGATCACAAATCAAAAAAGGTAAGACGTAATTATTGTAATATTTTTGGAACCGGATGTTGTTTACTTTCTCTTTTCTGGCTGATAGCTCCAGGAATTCGAGGTCGGACAGTGATGACATTACATGTGTGGAATCTGTGGAGTCTCAGCTTTAAATCGTATATCTTGTTTGTGCAGTTAAGATAGTAATAAGGGCATTTCTACCGTGTGTTGTGTGTAAAAAAGCGTTAGCATTAGTTAGCATTGTTTCGCTCAATGCTAATTCAAAGGCTTGGTATTACTCTTGTGTTTTTTTTAGCTAACAATTGTTCTTATTGTCAGTTAGCGGAGTTTCTTACCTTTAAAAGGGTATGAAACATTAATAGTTTCATAAATGTTAAGAAGCCCTGAGACATGTGAGAAAACAAAAACTGTGGGAGGGGTCCACTGGGGGGACCTTCGGGCTTAACTGGTTAAAAGTGAGACAGTCATCAAGCCAAATACCCAAGTATTTGTAACAGGTAACCACTTCAAGTTGTATTCATTGCGTAGTTACAATATCCAAAGCAGTCTCTGGTGTATTTTTAGCTTTAGCTTTCGAAAAGAGCATTACCTTGGTTTTATCCACATTTAAAAGAAGCTTAAGTTCAGAGAGCTGAGCCTGAATAATGTTAAAAACAGCCTGTAATTTAACAACAGCCTCGTTAATCGAGGGACCTGCACAGTATATAACGGTATCGTCCGCATAAAAATGTAAGGTTGCTCCTTCGACATTTTCACCTAAACTATTAATATAGATAGAGAATAATAGCGGACCTAAAACTGAACCTTGTGGTACACCATTAGTGATGTTTAACCACTCAGAAGACAGCCCATCAAACTGAACACATTGGGACCTTTCAGAGAGGTAGTTCACAAACCACCCACTGCATGGCTGGACATGCCTATACTGACCAGCCTTTGCTTCAAAATGCGATGATCGACAGTATCAAAAGCTTTGGATAGGTCAACAAATAGAGCTGCACAACTCTGCTTATTGTCTAAAATACTCGTAATATCATTCACCACTTTCATTGTGGCAGTGATGGTGCTGTGTTGCTTTCTGAAGCCTGACTGATGTTTAGACAGGATGTCATTTTTACATAAAAACACCTTTACCTGTTCACTCACTAATCGTTCAAGAACCTTAGCCAGAACTGACAACTTAGAGATTGGCCTATAGTTATTTAATAAGGTGGCCTCCCCTCCTTTCAGCAAAGGCAGGACATACGCTGACTTCCATACTTTTGGAATTGTGTTCGTGCTGATGGAGAGGTTAAAAAGAGTAGTGAGAGGTGGAGCAATGAAATCTGCAGCTATCTTTAAAAAGAAAGGTTCTACGTTGTCCGGGCCAGCCGGTTTCTTAGGATCTAGCTTAGATAAGGCTTCATGAACAACATCAACAGTAAAAGGAGTACAACTGAAAGGGTTTTCCAGACCACATTGTTCAGAGTCACCGACTGTGGTGTTCACAGAAGCAGAGTTAGTCACAGAATGAAACAGAGAACCACAGGACACAAAATGCTCATTAAAACAATTTAACATAGTGGCCCTGTCCGATATAGAGCCAGATGCTGTGGTAAGGCACGGAGGTAGCTCATTACGGATATCACCGGTGGATAACGATGTTATGGCTTTCCAAAATGTTCCAGGATTATTCAGATTCTTTGTGGAAACTGACAAATATTACTTTGATTTAGCACTTTTGACATGTGAAGTGAAGCTATTCCTTAGCTGCCTAAAACGCAGCCACTCTACCTCTGAGCCTGATCTCCTAGCCTTTGCCCAGGCCTTGTTTCTCTCATGAAGGAGACTGGACAGCTCAGCAGAAAACCAAGGATTGTCTCGTCCCTTTACTCTAAATGTACGCAGGGGTGCATGTCTATCAATGATCTCCATAAAACCAAGATAAAAATAAGACCATGCGGTTTCCACATCAGCACACAGATCGATTTTACCCCAATCAAAATCAAACAGATCATGCACAAAACCCTGCTCCACAAAATGTTTTATGTCTCTCTTGATGATAATACGAGGTTTAACCTTTTGGACCTTTAACATCTTGCCAAGGACAACAGTTGAAAATTAGCCTGCTGGCTAATACTGGCTCATTTACAGCAATGTGGATTAATGTGCACTGTCCTTTAAATAAATAAACAAACAAACAAACCTTAGTGTCCCTGAATGCCTGAGGGAGCTGCAGAAGGAGAGGGGGGAAGACACACACAAACAAAGACACTACAGCATGTAACCCTAACCCTCGCATGGTCCAAATTCACCTGAAGTTCTTCCACAGCACACAGGTGTCTTTTTGTAACTCAAGTCATGACTCAGCAGAAACACTGGCTGACCCTTAGCTTCAATCGACACAGTTTTTCTTTTCTAGGACTTTGCACTGAACACATTTTGGACAAACAGTTCAGTTTGTGTTCAGATCAATATTTTAGTTTATGTGTGTGTGTGTGTGTGTGTGTGTGTGTGTGTGTGTGTGTGTGTGTGTGTGTGTGTGTGTGTGTGTGTGTGTGTGTGTGTGTGTGTGTGTGTGTGTGTGTGTGTGTGTGTGTGTGTGTGTGTGTGTGTGTGTGTGTGTGTCAGCAGAGGATAAAGGTCCAGCTACTCGCTGTCATCTCTTATTTCTTGCTGCTTGTCGAGTCACACTGACTGAGAGAGATGAGGGTTTACCTGCTGCTGCTGCTGCTGCTGCCGCTGTGCTCTGGAGGTACAAAAACACTTTACTAACTGATGGTTCATTGATTCTTTCAAATGCAGGCAAAAAAACAAACCCAACAAGTGAGATTGAAAATGTATTTCCTTCCGGTAACTGGTCAAACTGATTTATAATTATTCGGGTGGACCACATGTTTGTTTCCTTTCAGAATGGGTATGAACCCCTTTTATTCGATCTCAGACATGTGTGTAAGGTGCGTTTGCGTTGCAGCTCCGACATTTAGCATCCTGTGTTACGGAGAGGACTTCCTGATGGTCAACAACATGTTGCTGGACTGTAAAGGGAAGGTTCCTCAGGCATGCTACACCCGGGGTGAGTACTGCTTTATGTCAACTCTGTTTAAACTTCAAACTACAACCATAAGTATGTGTGATGTCCAAATATGGATTTAAGAGGATCTTCAGATTTTGGCAATAACACAAAATAGAAAGGTTTCTGATCGTCGTTTCTGTCTCATTGTCAATAAAAAGTCAAAGTTGAGTCTTTCAAACATCATGCTTTGTAAGATGAATTAAGTCGTAGACACACTTATTTTAAAGGTGCCCCGGCAGCAGTGCAATAGTCCATTTAGTTTAGGACCCTTCCTAACGGAGTGAAATGACCCGGAAGTCCCTCAGTGGCAGCCATGATAAGAGCTGGTTCTCTAGATGATAGGAAAGGAGGTTTCAAGCTTCCTTTATAATCTCCTTTAGCTTAGGAACCACTGGACCTCCCTCACCGAGAGGAGAGGAGAAAATGCTGCCCCACAATGCATTGCAGCCGCAGCATTTGCCGTCACTCAACAGTCGGCCGTTCACGGAAACAACCGATTATGACGGAGAAATGATATCATGAAAGTTACGGTGCTTATTAAGCTTTTTAAAACGTATGTGGTAAGTTGCCAAAGTGCTTTGTTCTGAACGTTCATCAGTATTATAATCAAAGAGAGAAATATGAACGTTAGTTTTTACTGAAATGATCAAATAAAGTCAACATCTCACAGTCTTCACTGAGCTGTGTGGTTTGTTCAACTTTTAAAAGATGTTTGAATGGTGATATACACAGTGATAGATGTTAAGGACTAACGTTTATAATAAATACATCTGTATTGATTTAAGATCTTTTCATCAATCATACGTATTGGGATCATTTGTATTAATGTGGACCGGAGGGAGAGGGTGACGAGCAGAAGCTTCACTTTCCTTTGTATTTCAATTCCAGCTTTGGTCCTGAAGAATCTGTGTCTCTGTTGTCCCCGTTCATAAAGCATAAAGCAGCAGCATCAGAGCACAGAGTCTCTAGATGAGTTCACAGGAGTCCCTCGTTCTTATTGAACATCCATGTTGTAGTCCGCTGTATAGAGAACTGTAGTTTCCATAGTTTCCCCACAGCAGCAGACGCTCATTCAGGACGTCCGCTGGCGCATCAGAAACACGTGGGATAGTGAAAGTGCAGTCGATTCTCTAAAGTACCGCAGTCTCTTCTCCTAAGTCCTTTTGAATTCTCCTATCCACTATCCCTTAACCCCGTGACCTTTCACTCAGAGGTCAAGGAATAGGAGATAGGGTTAGAATTTAGGAGCTGATTTTTGGATTATCCGACCGCAACCCCCGACTCACAACTTCCCTCTGAACAATATTACACTTTCAATGCCTTTGGAGGGTTGTCTCTGTCTGATGATGCGTTTCCTGTTTGCTGTGGCAGATAACGGAGAGAAAGGCTGCACTCGGCTCGACTCGTGTAATCAACCTGGATGGAGCTGTTGCCACGCCGACCGCTGCAACGCCTGAGCCAATGACAGCCCAGGAAAGGGACATCATCCAAACACATGACATTAAATAAAGCCAGGATCATTTCCCATGATGCAACAGTTTGTGTTTTGTTTTATGAGCTCAGTGTGTAAATTGGTTTCTGGACTTTGAATCGAGGCTTGATGTTTCTGTGAAATAATATTTGGCAACTCTTTAACCCTATTAGTTAAAATAAAGTGCACTCTGGGTTTATACAATATAAAATCTAACTTATGAAGTTCCCTAACATCACAGATATGATTATTCTGCCGAACGCCAACACTAGTGGCTCTGTAGAGTGGTGCATTCAGGTGCTACTCGTATCGTCCACCTCCCAGGGTCAGGGTCAGTCTTTCACAAACCCTTTTTCCTGATTCTTGCCACACCACATGAAAGCTGCTAAAGGCTAATATGCTAACAGAGACGGGAGAGAAGCTGGAGTCCGTTTTTAACATTTATTTGCATTTTTTTTGTTGAAATCTTCAGTACAGTCTGCATTTGAGAAGACATGATTGGCTCAAAACAGTCACATGAACGTTGTCATGGTTACCGAACACTGTGAAATAACAGACAGATCCCACCAATCGCGTCACCGCCCCTCCCCCCCTCACATAACCCCGCAACCCCAGAGGGCAGATTAGAAAAAATGATGACATGGAAGATGGAGATATAAAGGTTAAAGATATAAAATATAAGTAAATGGACAAATCAAAGATGGAGATATGAGATGGAGATATAAAGATAAAAAGTATTAAAAAGGCAAAACATTAATGAAAACCCCGTGGGGTGATGGCATTCAGAACAATAAACAGAGATGGTCCATAAGAAACACAGATCAGCAGTCACTCAATCAGTCACTGAAAACCAGCCAATCAGAGAGGAGCAGCTGTCCTGGCCCCTAATTGGCTGAGAGATGCGAGAGTTGAATGTGGTTTTTACAGTGTAGCTGAGGAGCTGCTGCCCCCTGGTGGTAACAGAAATATACACACAGATCTCTGCAGCATATACAAACTGACATTAAATCACCTATCACAGCTTCTCTGGAGCTCCTTCAGGTGGCGCTTTACTCTGAAGGCCCCCCTGCGTCCACTGGCCGGACGTGTTCAAATGTTCCCAGCATGCTTCTGGGTGTGGTTCATGTTTCCTGCATGTTTCACATTAAAAGCCTCCCGTAGTTCTGTCCCTTCCCTTGAGGGCTTTTATTGTGAAATGTCTATAAAAATGTGGCAGTTTAACAAAATAAAAGCCCAACAAAGTCCAGTCAAAGGAGAGAATCAGTTTCCTGTTTTAAACTTCCTGCAGCTACTTCTACGTCACATAAACAGCAATGTCCCAGTATTTCTAAAACAACATGTAAAGAGAACCAGTTTCTGAAACTCATTTAAGACTTCAGGTCCACTTCCTGTCTTACTGCTCTGCTCTGATTGGAGAAAAAGTTACCCGAGGTCACACACATACACTGAATGTCCAATCACAACGTCTGGCTGGTCCTCACAAAGATAGCTGTACCAACAGTCACACACACTATTAAGAGGTGAGGGGGGGCAGCCCCTCGTCGCTGGGCGTTGCCGTGTCGTCGCTCGGATCCAGGCTGTCCTTCAGACTCACACTGCTGTCAGAGGGGGGCGGGGTCAGAGCTGAGGGGGGCGGGCTGTCTGGGTAGGGGTCCTGGGTCCCATTGGCTGTTGGGGCAGAGATGGGTTCCTGTGTGGGCGTGGTCACTGATAGAGGGGGCGGGATGAAGTCAGGGGCGGAGTTAGATAGCTGTCCGTCAGGGAGGGAGAGGGCGGGTCTTTCCACCAGGCGCCACTGCATGATGCTGGTGTCTTTCCCCCCCGTGGAGACCAGGTGACTGTCGTTATACAGGAAGCTCACGTTGGTCACATGACTGCTGTGAGCGCTGTACTTATGGCTGGGAGCCTGCGGGGAAACACACACCTCAAACTCATTAAACCTGTATAACGGGAGCCCTGTGTGTGTGTGTGTGTGTGTGTGTGTGTGTGTGTGTGTGTGTGTGTGTGTGTGTGTGTGTTTCTCACCTTGGGGGTGGAGCATGGGTAGGCGAACAGGTGAACTTTACAGAAGTCGTCTGCCAGAGCGATCACCTTCCTGTTGTGAGATCTGATCAGAGCGTTGATGTCGGTGCCGTCTGAACCCTCGGGCCAAACACCTGACACACACACACGTTTGAAACAGGAACAAACAAGTGTGTTATTTTAACTTTAAATGTGCAGGTCTACTGAGTGCACAGGTATAAAGGTCTACTGAGTGCACAGGTGTGCAGGTGTACTGACCGAACACGTGGTACCCCAGTACGCAGGTGTAGGTGGCCCAGTCGATGTCTTTGCACTCGGAGCGATTTCTGATCAGCTTACAGCCGTTTGGAACGTCCCCTAAAAACACACAACTGTTACTACACAACACTGCAGTGATACACAACAACAACACAGTACAGGATCTCACTGCAGTGATACACAACAACAACAAAGTACTCACAGTACAGGATCTCACTGCAGTGATACACAACAACAACACAGTACTCACAGTACAGGATCTCACTGCAGTGATACACAACAACAACACAGTACTCACAGTACAGGATCTCACTGCAGTGATACACAACAACAACACAGTACTCACAGTACAGGATCTCACTGCAGTGATACACAACAACAACACAGTACTCACAGTACAGGATCTCACTGCAGTGATACACAACAACAACACAGTACTCACAGTACAGGATCTCACTGCAGTGATACACAACAACAACAACACAGTACTCACAGTACAGGATCTCACTGCAGTGATACACAACAACAACACAGTACTCACAGTAAAGGATCTCACTGCAGTGATACACAACAACAACACAGTACTCACAGTACAGGATCTCATAGTCTCCCGAGTTGGACATGATGAAGTTGTTGTCAGGTGACCAGTCCAGGTGTGTGATGTAGCTCGAATGTCCCTGTAAACACATCCAGGTGACCCATGAACACACCTTCATCTTCATCATCATCATCATCATCATCATCATCATGACTCATTAGGGTGCTTGTCAGACTGGGTGACTCGTTAGGGTGCTTGTCAGACTGGGTGACTCGTTACCCCCAAAACACACCAGGAGCGTCTGCGTCGTGTTACGGCCGCACCGCGGCGGTCGTAAGGATCGCGGCCACTCTAGTCAATGGGTGCTATTACACCACACGCGCCGCGTTACGGCTCAGACGCGTCCCAGAAGCGGCTCGGCGCAGCGCTTCTCTAAAATTAGGATGAATCCTATTTTTGCCGCGGCGCAGCTGTAAGGTAAAGTCGGGCAGGCAGCCCCCCCCCTCGCAGGAAGTGGAAAGGTGAGCATCCGGGCCAGGCCCATCCCCCACATATACTAATTTAGCAGACCCCCCTCCTTCATCACAACACCTCCACTACGAAACGCACCATGGACGACGAGGTGTTCATAATGGAAGTGGAGAAACACACAATTTGATATGATGTAACCGATGCTTTTTACAAGGACAACATCAGAAAGGACAAGGCCTGGTTTTTAGTCGCTGCAGTTTGTGGAGTGGAAGGTAACAACTACATATTAATGTTTTAAAGTTAATTAATACTTGTAGGTACAGTACAGAGCCATTCAGTAGTTTAACATCTTGTGAAAGTCGTTAAAAAACTGTTCAGTAAACTTGCATTTCACAATAAAGTAAGATCTTATTTCCTATATCAAGATTATTATATTATTATTATTTTGTATTTATATTTTTATAAATATTGGTTTTTTAACTATACTTTATCTTGTGAATTTCGCCCAGGGATCAATACAGTTGTGTTTAACTCTTTATAATGATATTATATTTTTGTATTATAATTTGTTTTTATTCATTCCCCCCATCCCCCCGTAGTCTTTCAAGTAGGAGAATACATGCCAGCGTTCTCCTCCGGTTTACAGGCCTGTAAATGATATATATATAGAATAATTATGATGATGAATGCATATTTTTTTACCACTAAAATACAGCAACACATCTTTGATTCATGTCATTTATAACTGGAATATTACAATTATTATTAACTGTGTCTGTAGTCTACAACACAACAAAATAGGAAATAACAACAATAAACACGATTTAAACCGACACAAACATAAACCATTTAACTACGTATAGCCTACTTACTTGTAGAAGTACAAATGTCCAGGAAATATTCCAAAATCAACAACAACTGCGAGGCTGCACACACGACGCTCCGCTTCCGCAACGTTTTGAAACGCGTCTGGTGTGTGTTGTCGCAGGAGGAGGTCGCAGCTTGGCGCAGCCGCAACGTAACGCGGCGCAGATGCTCCTGGTGTGTTTTGGGGGTTCGGGTGCTTGTCAGACTGGGTGACTTGTTAGGGTGCTTGTCAGACTGGGTGACTCGTTAGGGTCCTTGTCAGACTGGGTGACTCGTTAGGGTGCTTGTCAGACTGGGTGACTCGTTAGGGTCCTTGTCACACTGGGTGACTCGTTAGGGTCCTTGTCACACTGGGTGACTCGTTAGGGTCCTTGTCACACTGGGTGACTCGTTAGGGTGCTTGTCACACTGGGTGACTCGTTAGGGTCCTTGTCAGACTGGGTGACTCGTTAGGGTGCTTGTCACACTGGGTGACTCGTTAGGGTCCTTGTCAGACTGGGTGACTCGTTAGGGTCCTTGTCAGACTGGGTGACTCGTTAGGGTGCTTGTCACACTGGGTGACTCGTTAGGGTCCTTGTCAGACTGGGTGACTCGTTAGGGTCCTTGTCAGACTAGGTGACTCGTTAGGGTCCTTGTCAGACTGGGTGACTCGTTAGGGTCCTTGTCAGACTGGGTGACTCGTTAGGGTGCTTGTCAGACTGGGTGACTCGTTAGGGTGCTTGTCAGACTGGGTGACTCGTTAGGGTCCTTGTCAGACTGGGTGACTTGTTAGGGTCCTTGTCAGACTGGGTGACTCGTTAGGGTCCTTGTCAGACTGGGTGAATCGTAAAGGAAGTAAAGGGACTGACCGAGCACTTCCCGTATCGGCTGTACTTGCGTCCTCTCTCGGAGACGGTGTAGAGGTAAATAAGGTTATCGTGAGATCCAACCGCCAACAGAGCGCCATCTGCAGACACAAACAGAGAGGAGCATTGTGGGTAATGTAGTTCACTCCTCGCAAAGCATGATCATGAAAACAGGATGATGTCACCCACCGACAGAGAAGCGCATCACTGACAGCTGCTCGTTACCATCCGTGTGGATAGACACCAGGTCTGTGGTGTCTGCGTCCAGGACGTACCACCTGAGAGACAGGTGAGAGACAGACAGGTGAGAGACAGACAGGTGAGAGAGACAGACAGACAGGCGAGAGACAGGTGAGAGACAGACAGGTGAGAGACAGACAGGTGAGAGAGACAGACAGACAGGCGAGAGACAGGTGAGAGACACACAGGTGAGAGACAGACAGGTGAGAGACACACAGGTGAGAGACAGACAGGTGAGAGACAAACAGGTGAGAGACAGACAGGTGAGAGACACACAGGTGAGAGACAAACAGGTGAGAGACAGACAGGTGAGAGACAGACAGGTGAGAGACAGACAGGTGAGAGACAGACAGGTGGGAGACAGGTGAGAGACAGACAGAGATACTCACTTTCCTGAATGTGTCCCTATAGCAACCACGGCTCCGCTGGGATGGAAGTCTGCACAGTGTCCGTGTTCCTGAGAGGACATAAAGATGTCAATCATCCTCCAATCAGCTGTCAATCATTCAATCAGCTGTCAATCATTCAATCATCTTCCAATCAGAGCTCACCTCCAGCGAGCGGCTCCACTGCAGGCGATGCTCCTCGGCGCTCCAGAGGCAGACCAGCCGGTCCTGAGCGCAGGTCAGAAACATCCCTCTGGAAGGGTGGGAGGCCAGACCCCACAGCTCGTCAGTGTGTCCCTGAACACACCACAGTATTACTGAGATCCTGAACACACTACGGTACTACTGAGACCCTGAACACATCACAGTATTACTGAGACCCAGAACACATCACAGCAGTGGCGAGCCGTCAGGGCCCTCTGTGAGGGCCTAAGATATTCTAAAAAATTATATTGGAAAACATTAAAACATTTTTTTACATTTTTCATTAGTTTTACCAAAATAACTTGATTTAATTGTATTTAAAATAATATTTCCAAATAAATAAATCCTTCGAATCTGCCTGTTCAGTTTCTGTTGGAATGTGAAGGGTTAAATGCCGTCTCTGGGAGTTATGTGAAGACGGGAGAGCTTGTTGGTCCCTCTCTACATTCACAGAGGGCCAGCTATAGTAACTCAACGAGAGAGTAATGTCAAATGACAGTACAATTGACCAATCATATCTTCCCTCTAAATGGGCGGGCTTTATTTTCGCGGACTTTATGACAAGTTCCGCCCGCTGTGAGGTCTATGCAAGTGGTGCAGTGACGCGTCCTAAAACACGGAAGTAAGCTGCGCTGGGATTCCCTCGACAGAAAGCAACGGGATTTCTCCAGAGGGTTTTGGAAAATAGCTCGAAATAAGGTCTGTGGAAAACGAACCTGTTAGATAAATGCACGTTTTGTTCAGCCGGATAATTTCCACATGTCTACCCTACTTTTATTATTTTCGAATCATAAATCTAATCGATAGATTTATGATTAGCATAAGTTTGTTCATGATTGCTCACTTCAGTGATAGTGAGGACATCGTTGCGAAATTATTAACAGAGTCATTTTCAAGATTGAGTTACAATGATAAACTGGAGTGGCAAAGGATCAGCTGAATGACCCGCCATCAAGTGCTTCATCCAAAAGGACAGGAGGATGGACTTTGTGTTTCAGTGATTTTATCATCAAAGGTAGGCCTAAGTCATTTTCAATGCGGGCCGCCGTGCCGACTTCATTCATTTGTAATTGTTACTTGGCCCTGGGTGCCCTGTCATAATAGGTGTTTATATCAATGGTATTGTTCTGTGTGGTAGTGGGTCGCTGTCATTGATGCGTTTTGCACCCCGGGCCGCTGTTTTGATATTCCGCTGAAGTATACGCTGTGACCTGTGACTGTGTGAGTGTGTTTATATATACAGTCTATGGCTGTGATGTAATATCTCTTCTTTTTTTTCGAGGGAAGGGGGGTCAGAGGGCCTAGGTATAAAAGTCACGGCTCGCCACTGCATCACAGTACTACTGAGACACTATTGAGAGCCTGAACACATCACGGTATTACTGAGACCCTGAACACGTCACGGTATTACCGAGACCCTGAACACATCACGGTATTACTGAGACCCAGAACACATCACAGTACTACTGGGACACTACTGAGAGCCTGAACACATCACGGTATTACCGAGACCCTGAACACATCACGGTATCACTGAGACCCTGAACACGTCACGGTATTACCGAGACCCTGAACACGTCACGGTATCACCGAGACCCTGAACAAGTCACGGTATCACCGAGACCCTGAACACGTCACGGTATCACCGAGACCCTGAACACGTCACGGTATCACCGACACCCTGAACACGTCACGGTATCACCGAGACCCTGAACACGTCACGGTATCACCGAGACCCTGAACACGTCACGGTATCACCGAGACCCTGAACACGTCACGGTATCACCGAGACCCTGAACACATCACGGTATCACCGAGACCCTGAACCAATTATAACAAGATTAACACAAATAATAGTAATAATAATGATTGAAATAAAAACAATGATATAAAGACAATAATCACCTGGACCTCCACCAGGAAGCCGTCGTTAAAGGTTCCTCTGAGGATGAAGTTACGAGACGTTCCCACCAGGATCTCGTCCCCCTTCCCCTCAGAAACCGCTCGGATGGTTCCGTACTGATCCGGGACCTGCACACACACATCATGTGACCCCAGATCAGTGTGTGTGTGGGTCTTGTAACATGACGTGTTTGAGTTAATTTGCCTACCTAATATCGCACGTCCTAAAAAAGGAAAATGTGAATATCGCGCATGCGCATAACGCGATTATTGTCACGACACGATATATCGTGCAGCCCTAGTGTGTGTGTGTGTGTGTGTGTGTGTGTGTGTGTGTGTGTGTGTGTGTGTTGTGTGTGTGTGTGTGTGTGTGTGTGTGTGTGTGTGTGTGTGTGTGTGTGTGTGTGTGTGTACCTCCATGTCCCGCTCTGCTCTCACTTCCTGGTCCCACAGGATGATCTTCCGGTCCTTCCCCCCCCCGGTCAGCAGGCTGCCGCTCCTCGTCTCGCACACACAGAACACACTGCCTTCATGAGCCTTGACCTGCCGGCTGATCTGAAACGCTGTACACACACATTCTTTTATTATAACACTGATAATAAAACAGTAATAGTTTAACACTGATAATAAAACAGTAATAGTTTAACACTGATAATAAAACAGTAATAATTTAACATTGATAATAAAACAGTAATAGTTTAACACTGATAATAAAACAGTAATAGTTTAACACTGATAATAAAACAGTAATAGTTTAACACTGATAATAAAACAGTAATAATTTAACACTGATAATAAAACAGTAATAATTTAACACTGATAATAAAACCGTAATAGTTTAACACTGATAATAAAACAGTAATAATTTAACACTGATAATAAAACAGTAATAATTTAACACTGATAATAAAACAGTAATAGTTTAACACTGATAATAAAACAGTAACAGTCAATTATTAATACTGTAATGGTGCGTTCACACCGGACGCGATGCAAGTATTCGCTTCGCTCTCATCGCATCACTCTAAACACTCGAGTTTCACCGCGGCTGTCAGCTGTGTCTTCTGGTTCTGGGTCTCACCTCGGGGGCCCTTGCTGGGGGGGGGGTCTCCGAAGCGCTGCGGGTCCAGACCAGTAAGACCCCCCCTGAGTCTCCAGTCAGGATGTCTCCACAGCTCAGGAACACCAGACACTGGATGAACTTCGGCTTCTCGTACTTCTGAGAGAGCCAACAGAATAACAGCATGTGAGTATTACAGGATGAAAAGACCCACATATTCATTATGACTGTAGTATATAGCGCGTGAATAAACCGTATATGACACGTATATGACCTGTATATAAACCGTATAACACACGACATGTCACTTATTAGACGCTTTTATCCAAAGCGACTTTCATACTCAATACTGTGGGCAATCCCCACAGGAGCACTTTGGGCTGAAGTGTCTCAGGGACACATGTTGACTGCAGTGGGGTTTGAACCTGTGACCCCCTGATCCCAATACCAATGCACAATCCACTGCGCCACACGCCTCCCTAGACGTATATATAACCTGTAAATAAACCGTATATAACACGTATATACCCGTTAATAACTCGGCTAGGAAGGGCCCCCGAGGTGAGAAAAAGACCCAGAACCCAGACCGTATACAACCCATTTATAACCGGTATACAACACGTATATACCCCAGCCTGGATGAAAGCAATGAATAGACTTTGGACCCCGTCCTCACCCCGAAGATGCCCTGTTTCCGGGCCAGAGAGGTCCCGCTCCAGGTCCAGAAGAAGATGTGGGACTTCCCGCAGGTGACGATGGTGTGGGGGTCGGTGGGGTGGAACTGCACCTCCAGAACCACCTCGTTAGTGCTCTGGAACAGAAGCAGAGCGTTATCCAGCTGCTGGAATATTGATCTTTATATTTTCTATTAAATATGAACCCAGCTGCTTCACAGACTGGTTCAGGACACAAACCATTGATTTACACTGTTTGTGTTTCCTCCTACAGACTGAGGGTATGCTTCACAGACTGGTTCAGGACACAAACCATTGATTTACACTGTTTGTGTTTCCTCCTACAGACTGAGGGTATGCTTCACAGACTGGTTCAGGACACAAACCATTGATTTACACTGTTTGTGTTTCCTCCTACAGACTGAGGGTATGCTTCACAGACTGGTTCAGGACACAAACCATTGATTTACACTGTTTGTGTTTCCTCCTACAGACTGAAGGTATGCTTCACAGACTGGTTCAGGACACAAACCATTGATTTACACTGTTTGTGTTTCCTCCTACAAACTGAGGGTATGCTTCACAGACTGGTTCAGGACACAAACCATTGATTTACACTGTTTGTGTTTCCTCCTACAGACTGAGGGTATGCTTCACAGACTGGTTCAGGACACAAACCATTGATTTACACTGTTTGTGTTTCCTCCTACAAACTGAGGGTATGCTTCACGGACTGGTTTCAGGACACAAACCATTGATTTACACTGTTTGTGTTTCCTCCTACAAACTGAGGGTATGCTTGGTATTGATGGCATTGTTGGTATAAATAGTGTTGGTATTGATGGAAATGATGGAAATGATGGTATTCACTGTAGGGATGATATTAATTATATTGATGCTATTGATGGTACTGTGAGTATTAATGGTATTGATAGTATTGATGGTACTTTGAGTATTAATGGTATTGATAGTATTGATGGTATTGATAGTATTGATGGTACTGTGAGTATTAATGGTATTGATGGTATTGATAGTATTGATGGTACTGTGAGTATTAATAGTATTGATGGTACTGTGAATATTAATAGTATTGATGGTACTGTGAGTATTAATGGTATTGATAGTATTGATGGTACTGTGAGTATTAATAGTATTGATGGTACTGTGAGTATTAATGATATTGATAGTAGTAATGGTACTGTGAGTATTAATGGTATTGATAGTATTGATGGTACTGTGAGTATTAATGATATTGATAGTATTGATGGTACTGTGAGTATTAATGGTATTGATAGTATTGATGGTATTGATAGTATTGATGGTACTGTGAGTATTAATAGTATTGATGGTACTGTGAATATTAATAGTATTGATGGTACTGTGAGTATTAATGGTATTGATAGTATTGATGGTACTGTGAGTATTAATAGTATTGATGGTACTGTGAGTATTAATGATATTGATAGTATTAATGGTACTGTGAGTATTAATGGTATTGATAGTATTGATGGCACTGTGAGTATTAATGATATTGATAGTATTGATGGTACTGTGAGTATTAATGGTATTGATAGTATTGATGGTACTGTGAGTATTAATGGTATTGATAGTATTGATGGTACTGTGAGTATTAATGATATTGATAGTATTGATAGTATTGATGGTACTGTGAGTATTAATGGTATTGATAGTATTGATGGTACTTTGAGTATTAATGGTATTGATAGTATTGATGGTATTGATAGTATTGATGGTACTATGAGTATTAATGGTATTGGTAGTATTAATGGTATTGATAGTATTGATGGTACTGTGAGTATTAATGGTATTGATGGTACTGTGAGTATTAATGGTATTGATAGTATTGATGGTACTGTGAGTATTAATGGTATTGATGGTACTGTGAGTATTAATGGTATTGATAGTAATGATGGTATTGATAGTATTGATGGTACTGTGAGTATTAATGATATTGATAGTATTGATAGTATTGATGGTACTGTGAGTATTAATGGTATTGATAGTATTGATGGTACTGTGAGTATTAATGATATTGATAGTATTGATGGTACTGTGAGTATTAATGATATTGATAGTATTGATGGTATTGATAGTATTGATGGTACTGTGAGTATTAATGATATTGATAGTATTGATAGTATTGATGGTACTGTGAGTATTAATGGTATTGATAGTATTGATGGTACTGTGAGTATTAATGGTATTGATGGTATTGAGTGTATTAATAGTATTAATGGTGTTGTTGGTATTAATAGTATTAATGGTGTTGTTGGTATTGATAGTATGGATGGTATTGTTGGTATTGATAGTATGGATGGTATTGATGGTATTGAGTGTATTAATGGTGTTGTTGGTATTAATAGTATCGATGGTAACGATGGTATTGGATGAAGTGATACATTCTCACCTTGATCTCAGCGATCTTTGACTTCTTCTGCCACTCCCACACCGTCAGCATGTGGTCGTTACAGTCGTCAACAACACTGAGGTGCTGCCCCGAGTCCTGTGGACACAGACAGGTTACAGACAGACAGGTTACACACAGACAGGTTACACACAGACAGGTTACAGACAGACAGGTTGCAGACAGACAGGTGACACACAGACAGACAGGTTACACACAGACAGGTTACAGACAGACAGGTTACACACAGACAGGTTACACACAGACAGGTTACACACAGACAGGTTACAGACAGACAGGTCACAGACAGACAGGTTCCAGACAGACAGGTTACTCACAGACAGGTTACAGACAGACAGGTTACTCACAGACAGGTTACAGACAGACAGGTTACAGACAGACAGGTTACAGACAGACAGGTTACAGACAGACAGACAGGTGACAGACAGACAGACAGGTGACAGACAGACAGGTGACAGACAGACAGGTTACAGTCAGACAGGTTACACACAGACAGGTTACAGACAGACAGACAGGTGACAGACAGACAGGTTACAGACAGACAGGTTACAGACAGACAGGTTACAGACAGACAGGTTCCAGACAGACAGGTTACTCACAGACAGGTTACAGACAGACAGGTTCCAGACAGACAGGTTACTCACAGACAGGTTACAGACAGACAGGTTACAGACAGACAGGTTACAGACAGACAGGTTACACACAGACAGGTTACAGACAGACAGGTGACAGACAGACAGGTTACAGTCAGACAGGTTACAGACAGACAGACAGGTGACAGACAGACAGGTTACAGACAGACAGGTTACAGACAGACAGGTTACACACAGACAGGTGACACACAGACAGGTTACAGACAGACAGGTGACACACAGACAGGTTACAGACAGACAGGTCACAGACAGACAGGTCACAGACAGACAGGTTCCAGACAGACAGGTTACTCACAGACAGGTTACAGACAGACAGGTTCCAGACAGACAGGTTACAGACAGACAGGTTACTCAGACAGGTTACAGACAGACAGGTTACAGACAGACAGGTTACAGACAGACAGGTTACAGACAGACAGGTGACAGACAGACAGGTTACAGACAGACAGGTTCCAGACAGACAGGTTACAGACAGACAGGTTACTCACAGACAGGTTACAGACAGACAGGTTACAGACAGACAGGTTACAGACAGACAGGTTACAGACAGACAGACAGGTGACAGACAGACAGGTGACAGACAGACAGGTTACAGTCAGACAGGTGACACACAGACAGGTTACAGACAGACAGGTTACAGTCAGACAGGTTACACACAGACAGGTTACAGACAGACAGGTTACAGTCAGACAGGTTACACACAGACAGGTTACAGACAGACAGGTTCCAGACAGACAGGTTACAGACAGACAGGGTACTCACAGACAGGTTACAGACAGACAGGTTACACACAGACAGGTTACACACAGACAGGTTACAGACAGACAGGTTACACACAGACAGGTGACACACAGACAGGTGACACACAGACAGGTTACACACAGACAGGTTACAGACAGACAGGTTACTCACAGACAGGTTACAGACAGACAGGTTACACACAGACAGGTTACACACAGACAGGTTCCAGACAGACAGGTTACAGACCGACAGGGTACTCACAGACAGGTTACACACAGACAGGTTACACACAGACAGGTTACACACAGACAGGTTACAGACAGACAGGTTACTCACAGACAGGTTACACACAGACAGGTTACAGACAGACAGGTTACTCACAGACAGGTTACAGACAGACAGGTTACACACAGACAGGTTACACACAGACAGGTTCCAGACAGACAGGTTACAGACAGACAGGTTACACACAGACAGGTGACACACAGACAGGTTACAGACCGACAGGGTACTCACAGACAGGTTACAGACAGACAGGTTACACACAGACAGGTTACACACAGACAGGTTACAGACAGACAGGTTACACACAGACAGGTTACACACAGACAGGTTACACACAGACAGGTTACAGACAGACAGGTTACAGACAGACAGGTTACTCACAGACAGGTTACAGACAGACAGGTTACACACAGACAGGTTACACACAGACAGGTTACAGACAGACAGGTTACACACAGACAGGTTACAGACAGACAGGTTACTCACAGACAGGTTACAGACAGACAGGCAGACATATGTGGACTACAGTTCGCATGATGCAGCTTGGTGATACTCACAGCTTTAGAGAAAGCCAGAGATCCGACGCCCCGCTCGAACGTTCCCAACCCGATGACCTGCAGCGTAGAAAGACTGACGGAGTCCCAGATCCGGACGTGAGGCTGCAGCGCCTGAACGCATCGCATACAAGTTGTATTCATTATTGAAAAAAGGAAACGCTGTAGGATTAGTTTGAGTCTGTTTTTTTCCCCTCACCCGTCCGTCTTTGTCTACTCCTGCAATCTGTCCCGTAGCTATCCGGATCTTATCGGGATGGATGGCCAGACTGACGGGGACACAGAAACATTATGTCACACACAGACAGGCCCATAGGAGGGTAGAAGCACATTCATATTTGTGTTAGTTCTCACCATTTGACGCAGTCGGTGTGTCCGAGGTAATGTCTCTGAGTCCGTTCTTCGTAGTTAAACAGAACGACGACTGATGCCACAAAGTAAACCATTTCTCCGGTTGGAAGGAGAAACACATTTGCTCTGCAGTCTCTGCCGCGGTAACCGTACCTGCAGGAAGTCAAGGAAGCACCTGGAGATCTAAGTGATACCTTCTGAATATACTAAGGAGCTATTGGGCTCTACTGAGGATCTACTAACGATGGACTGAGGATCTACTGATGATGTACTGATGCTACACTGAGGATCTACAGTCTCGGTTGTAATTACTTTATGTGATGTTTAAATAAAGAGGATACACCCATTCCAGCTTGAGTCTTTCTGAAGGAAGCTCCGTCCGAACGTCCTCGTAGCTCTCCACGTCTGATGGAATGAACATGGTGATTGGTCGTCCTCTCATGAACATCTTAATGTGATTCCCCTCTGAAACACACGGACACGCAAACACCGTCAATGTGGAAATAAATGATCATGAAAGCAGATGAACAATGCTGCTGATTAGCAAACAGCTAGGTTAAACTAAACCAGACTCATGAGAGGGGTAAGGCTCCGGAAATCATTTATATATATATATATACATACACACAGTATATACATCTAGTGTCAGCGCCATAGTATGATTCAAGCAAATATCTGCAAACAATGCAGTCGTTTTGTAAACAGCAGTATAAATAATATAGAGGGACAGGTAAGTGACAGGTCAGACAGGTGAGTGACAGGTGAGGGACAGGTGAGGGACAGGTGAGTGACAGGTGAGGGACAGGTAAGTGACAGGTCAGACAGGTGAGGGACAGGTGAGGGACAGGTGAGGGGACAGGTGAGGGACAGGTGAGGGACAGGTAAGTGACAGGTCAGACAGGTGAGGGACAGGTGAGGGACAGGTGAGGGACAGGTAAGAGACAGGTCAGACAGGTGAGGGACAGGTGAGGGACAGGTGAGACAGGTAAGTGACAGGTCAGACAGGAGAGGGACAGGTGAGTGACAGGTGAGGGACAGGTGAGTGACAGATGAGGGACAGGTGAGGGACAGGTGAGACCGATGAGTGACAGGTGAGTGACAGGTAAGTGACAGGTGAGGGACAGGTGAGTGACAGGTGAGACCGGTGAGTGACAGGTGAGGGACAGGTGAGGGACAGGTGAGGGACAGGTGAGGGACAGGTGAGGGACAGGTGAGGGACAGGTGAGGGACAGGTGAGGGACAGGTGAGACAGGTAAGGGACAGGTGAAGGACAGGTGAGTGACAGGTGAGGGATAGGTGAGACTGGTGAGGGACAGGTGAGGGACATGTAAGTGACAGGTGAGGGATAGGTGAGGGATAGGTGAGGGACAGGTGAGTGACAGGTGAGGGACAGGTATGGGACAGGTGAGTGACAGGTGAGGGACAGGTGAGGGATAGGTGAGGGACAGGTAAGTGACAGGTGAGGGATAGGTGTGACAATTGAGGGACAGGTGAGGGACATGCGGGACAGGTAGTGGACAGATGAGATTTAGGCATAGCATGGTGTGCAGGTGAAGCAGATCAAACAGAAACTGCCGTGTCATCGTTTACCTTCACTCACTCACTCACTCGTGTTAAGTCACCTGTCAATCAATGTGAGAAAGGCAGCAGCGTCCAATAACTTGCTTTACATTTAGGTGGTGGGCTGGACTTCTCTTTGGTGCCCTGATTGGTTAGGGTTAGGTTTAAAGGTTCTACATTTTTGACCTTATATAGAGGTACACAACAGCAGGGGGCGGGGCCACAGACAGGTGTGATATCACCTGATCAGGTGGGTGAGAGAGGCTGACGACGTAAAGGAGAGAGAGACGTAAAGGAGAGAGAGAGGGAGAGAGAGAAACAGGAAGTCTCATTTAGCTGCTGTTATCATGTTAGCGTGTAAGCATGTTAGCCTGTTAGCATGTTAGCAGGTTAGCCTGTTAGCTCTTAGCTCGCTCTGACCACTTATCGGGACTTACCAGCTTGGCTGTTTTTCTCTCGAGTCGATATTTTGGCTGGTTTGAGACAAAGATAACGTCACTTGACAACAACGTAAAAAAAAATGAACACATTCAACAACAACATCCTGAGAGTCTGAACAGATGTGTGGGTCCAGTAAGAGTGAGGATGAAGAGGATTGGCTGAAAAAACTGGCTTCCTATTGGCTGGTACTGATGATGATGATGACGAAGATGCAGATAATTACTGATGTAGATAAGGATGCATATTTACCTTGACTAACCACAGGGTCTCTGTGTCTGAAACGAGAAAAGGAAAACATCGCACTAACCCTGAGACACCATACATATTATTGTTGTGTGTGTGTCTGTGTGTGTGTGTGTGTGTGTGTGTGTGTGTGTGTGTGTGTGTGTGTGTGTGTGTGTGTGTGTGTGTGTGTGTGTGTGTGTGTGTGTACCCTCTCGGCGGTCTTCACCACCTTGTTCAGCAGTCTGGAGGTGGACGCAGCTTTCTGCAGTTTGGTCCTGTTCTCCTCGGAGGAATCCCAGGTGCTGCTCTGAGAGCGCTCCATACCTGAGGACCGCTTCACACTGGGCCCCCTAACACACACACACACACACACACACACACACAGTATTAACATCAGGACTGTTACAAGAGGAGGAGGTCACTGAGCTTCGTCTCAATTTATCTCCAGATCAGCTTCATGGCTTTGTTTTCTAGATCGATCTATATTATTTATGATAAATATTACATATATAATTAACATTATATATATTCTATATCTTTGGACAGCGTGATAATCCTCACTGAAGATGTCCAATCAAAATGACTTCTGATTCTGGAGATGGAATCTGATTGGCTCACACCC
>NW_022989931.1:1343985-1430788 GCF_902827175.1 Gymnodraco acuticeps | reverse complement strand
ATGTTTACAAGCCCATAAAGACATGTGAGTAATAAGTGACCCTTGGTGGCCTCACTGAGACCCAGAACTCAATTAAAAACTAATGTGATATTTACAGATATGTTATGATAGCTTTTTGACAGCTAATGTTTAAAAGGCTTTTATTATGAACACACTTGTGCTATGCTTTTGCCTGAAAAGATAATCAGTAGTTCACGTCATAGTCAAAACTTAAGAGTCTTCCCACGACAAATTGCAGAGTAAATGTCACACGATTAGATGGGACAAGTTGATTGCTGCTCAAGAGCAGTTAAGTGAAAGCAGCTGATGCGATAAACCTTTAAAAAACATGAAGATTAGGGAATTTACGGATTAAGGGAAGAGAGAGTGGTAGCTTTTTCATCTCTAACACTCTGCAAACCAAAAAGTGTGTAAGTGGTGTGGAAAAGAACAGTTCTTAAATACCTGAGCGATCTCTATGTTAGCCTCCTCCACGCTTTCTTCTTTATCTTAAAAGAAAAATAACTCAGTTAGCTACCAGCACAGTAATTACATCTTCTTTCAAGCAAGCATGGAAAGCATTAATGGATGACACAATTATATCTCGGATACAAATGTGGATAAAATGTTATTTCACTTTTTTTTGGGTTACACCAGAGGTGGACATTCCTACAGCAACCATTACTTCCCGAATACTGATAACTAGTGATTTTCCTCAGGCTACAGTTGCGACAAACTCCAAAAGATGTTTATATGCAGGGCCGCACATAACTGGTGCGCTGGTGCGCATGCGCTCCTCGGCCAAAAAAAGAGCACCGGGTCATTTGAAAAAAAGCGCATTTGCGTACCAACATTGAGAGAGAGGGAGAGAGAAGGGGGAAGAGAAAAGAGAGAAGAGAGAAGAGAGAAGAGAGAGAAATATATTTGCGAGTTGCATATGAACTCAGGGCCGGCCGGTCGCACTGGCGTTGATTTTCGCCTAGGGCGCCAGATCTGTGGAGGCGCTGCGCTGGTAGTTCTGGCAGAACTACCAGCGCTGTTTTGATATTCCGCTGAAGTATACGCTGTGACGTAATAACTCGACGGAAGAGAGGGGGGGGGTCAGAGGGCCTAGGTATACAACTCACGGCTCGCCACTGAGTTCTGGGAGGGAAAAAACATGTTTGACCGTTGGTGCTCATCCTAATTTTCGGCCTTGATGTAACAACGTTCATAATTAAGTAAATATAACACCCTTTTCACCCCGGTTACACGTTTCATTTGCCCTGTACGATGGGCGCTGTAAGTGATGCAAATGGGGGATGTTGGCTTATCTGGCGCCCGCAGCTCACAGCCAAAGTGCGAGTGAGCGAGGGAGAGAGGGAAGGGCGCACCGCCCGGTGTTGTTATTAGAATCTGGTGCTAGCTGCGGATATAAGAAGAAGATGTTTCTACAATAATGTGGAGGGAAAGTCCTCTCCAGTCAGACCGATAGACTGATAACTACAGCTCAGTGAGGTAAAGGACTCTGAGTGTTTAGATAGTTCACTTTAGTCTAAGTTCAAACGGTTTGGTCACAATTTATGTAAACACATATTTTCAAGGCACTCCTTTATAATTATTGGGATAAACAGGTTTGAAATCATTCCAACATACTATAGGACAGTAACCAAACATATCCTTTTAAAACTGGACTTTCGACCCAAACCCAGCTGTTGACTTGTGGATGCAAGCAGCTAATGCAGACTCAACCAGAGAGAAAGAAGTAGGCCTACATCATCAGCTACCATGTCTGACAGAGAGGAAGACAGTGAGGAGAACAGTCAGGAGGGTAGTGATGACAGCTTGTAGGATTACTGGTCGTGCTAATGTTGTCTTGTGTTCGCCTCTGCATGTGTGTTCTGTGTTCACCTCTGTGTGTTCGGTGCCGTGTGTCTGACAAATAAAGACCGGTTTATTTATTTCATTTTAAGGATGAGCACCAAGCAACATTTCCAGGTGCTCCTTTGAGAACCAGGGCAAAAAAGTTATGTGCACCCCTGTTTATATGTTTATATGCTCCAGTAAGTACAATTTCAAATTCATCATAATATGCAGTGTCAAATCTGGTAAATACTGTTGATGCAAATGATTTTGTTCTATTTTTTGTATACAAAACTACATTTTAAAAGTAATTCTAACAAACTAATTCATGGTCCAGAAAGCTTTTATATTCTCGGAACAGATTACCAAAAATGTTCATCTTCTGAAAACGTTGAGGTGCAGTTCACCATTAGTTCTTGCAATATCTGTATTTATGGTCTTGCAGGTGATGCCAGTCATGCAATTCATGGTTAAGATTGTTATCAAAGCAGGATAATGTGTCTCTGCGGTGGAGGATGTGTGTCTGCATGTGATGGGTTACAGGCAAAATCATTTGCACCGGAGTTCAAGACAAATATCTCGTGCCACAGGAGTCAAGGTTGGGATATAAAGGTTTAGGAGTGATTCCTCAGTCATGTGAAAGTGCTACACATGCCGATCCTTTTCAGATAAGAGATTCAACCAACAGGCAAGACCAAGCATCAGCTTAATGTTCCTTAACTTCTTAAATGTGGATCTTCTTGTGACTTGTGGTAACCACTAACTGTACGTCTCTATGACTTCTATTCATTGTAAACGGAGCATCTCCGGCAAGTGTTTCCTGGTGGAATCAAGTCATTTCCACAGATAAAAAGCTGCTTGGAAGTTGTCGTGTTCATGATTGGACTGCTAGAGCAAAAGGAATTAATATTTATGATGGATTTTTCCTTTAGATGCAGTTCATTTTTGGGACAGTTAGCTAGTTGTATGAAGCACAATCCTGGTGTTTGTTGTGGAAATGTCACAGGTTGAGACTGCCGTCAACATTGCCAAAGGTCATCTGAAATACGTACTTACCATAAATTATCATGCATAATTGACTAGGCCTGCAGGCACAATGTACAATATGTATTGCTTAACATTTCCTAACTGTGACATCAAGAGAAGGAAAATTCAGTGTGCTGTGTTATTATTTATTTTAAAAAATGTGGCTTTTTGCTATTGGCCTCAGTTGTTGCAGTCAAGATGTAAACATTAAGTTACAGTGTCTGAGCGTGGTAATTAATAAACCACAAAAGTGTTTAATTCATTACCACTGGGAAACAAGGAGGATGTGGTGCTGTGATCGCAGCAGTGATATAAAACACATGATGTTCCTCGAAGCTCCTATTGAAACATGATTTAAGTTAATTTTCCAGCGACTCTAATAATAAAGTATTAAATAATGCCTAGAGACACTGTACATTGAAAGCAGTAAACATGGATAATGCAGATTCATTTCATAATTTTTTGAACCAAGTCAACTTTCTTGGCCAAAACCTGTTTCATTTTAAATAATCCATGTGCAAATAAAGCAAATATTTGTTCACACAAGATAACTTTTTGCTACCTTTTTTTATATGTTATTGTCTAAAAGGTTTTGAGAGAAAATTATGCAACTTTTCTTATCTGTTTTGTCATTTTCAAATTGACGAATTCATCAACTTTGGACCTCTGAAGTTGTTTTTAGCCAATTTGCAATGTTGGTTGACATTTTATTGACTAAACAATTGATTGACTGGAATAAATACTTAACAATAGAACCCATAACTATCATAACATGCAGTGACTATTAGATACAGCCCAAGTACAAACCAGCAGCCTGTTCTCCAAGTTTCACAAAAGTAACTAATATACTTTTTTTCCGCCTGTTTTACCTTCTGACACGCCGTCTGTCATGTCTTCTGTTTCTGTTTTTCCATTCTCCATGTTTAAGTATCCGGTCGGGTCTGATCCAATGTATTTCACAGCTGTCTGATCCTGTAGTCCTTATCCAGCGCACAATGACTTCAGTCCGCTGCTCTGACTTGTGCCTCTCCTCTGAACCACCCTATCTTCTGCTGTGATCACTCACTTTCTCTCCTCCAAAGCATGTGAGTCCTATGATTTCGCTTTGGCACAAACAGGCCCTTGTCCTCAGAGAGTTAGAGACAGGAGGGTAATATCAGGAGGAGTTAGAGAGAGACATTTGTTCATCAAACAGACTCATATTGTTGCTAACTCATTAGATTTAAAGAAGCGTGACTGGTTGATTAGTGCTGCTGTGTATCATCCTTATTAACACAGTGCTTAAAATTGATATTACAGTTATTGCAGCGGGTAAAGGTGAATATATGCTGGTTGTTGCTTGCAGTGGAGAATTTCACAGTAGGCCAGTGCCATTACAGTGTCAAAGCTTGTTTGTATTTGCAGTGTCCAGTCTTTTACTTTTCAGAGTATGTGTTGTTGGATATGTCATTAGGACACATGAACTTTTATATGTTTTCTGTCGTCTAATTTTTCCTCTTTGACGCCTTATTCCAAATAAATGTATTTGACTTGCATAAGCTGCAGGGAGAGGTCCCATTACCAAACAATCAACAGTGGGTTTGAAGCTTGAGGGCAGTGCTAAAAACTGTGAACACACAATAACATTATAACTGTTAGCAGAGCCACATCATCTTTTAATGTTGTGTTTCCAGCTACTTGATTAATGTAGGTCCAATACTCCCTCTCCATGAAACATTTGTATCCATCAATTCTGGAGAATTATTTCAGGTCTTTAACAGCTAAATGCTACAGGAGGCCGAGCAGGAAAGAGTCCAGAGAGGTAAAACTAAAATGTCTCCAGCTAACCGAGCAAGCTAACATTACCAATGCCCCCCCTAGTGGCTGAAATATGTTAAAGCATTACTACGTCTAAAACTGTTCCAATACAAATATTTCGTATATCAATATTTTAATAGATGTAATAAAATGATTGTTACAATACACATCTGATTAATATATTTGTTTGAAATAATTTCATTTTTGAGCAGTCTCATGTTGTGACGTATGAGGTTAAGGACACAAGTTCCCTCCCTTTTTTTTTTTGCATACAAGTGATTCAGCTATTGTATTACAATAATTAGCAGTAATGGATATGCAGCGATTTTTAAAACGTCCAATTTCTGGGACGTTTAAGGCGTCTACTTCTGCACTAAGTAGGACACTGGTTAATAATATTGTAGCGTGTTCAAGTAACCAAGGGATATAGTTATCAAATAAGTATAAGATGTGCACAGTTATGATAAGTTTTACAGTTATGTAATGCATGTTGTTGGGGGGAGAGACCGCCCCTTCCATATGAGTGTGTGCGGGCATGAGGCGTGCATGACGGGACGAGTTGTGTTCGTATATGGAAAAGTCATACTCAGTGCGGTGAACGCTGGCTTTATTTATTGCTACTGTATCCGTAGCACGCTACGCAATAGTTGGGACTGTGTACTGACGTCAGTAAAAAAGGTTTGCCTCCCCCCCAAGCGCGAATGTCAAACTCCGCCTATGATTTTAACTAATTGCCTAATTTTACGTGTTTAACTCATGGCAACTATTTACACAGCTAAGAGTCAATAATGATAAGTTGAACACCTGCACCATAATTAAATGTGACCTATGATACAACACAAAGGAATCTTCTAAAAATGCCCAATTATTTCAATTTCCACATATGTGTGCATCCTAATGTGCACCTGAGCTTTGAGTCATGTCATGTTTGCATACCTAAAGAGTTAGTTAGATAACAAAGGTTCCTAAAAAGTTATGCAAAGTCTGGATATGCAAGTTGAAACCCTGAGAAACAGTCTATGTTGGTGTACAAGTGTACTGAGAATCCATTAGGGTACACATGTATAATGTTAGGCATGGCAAGCTGCCAGATAAGAAGACTAAAGCTGCTTGTGACATTATCTTTTAAAATGACTGAGAGAGAAGGTGCTTTTCTTTTACTATGCAAAATATAGTAGCAGTGGAAACCATAATGACACTTTATCTAAAAGCACATCATGCAAAAGAGACTCATTGCTATCACTATGTTCTTTCTTAAAGATATTTATTTAGCTGCTAACGTTGTCTGTCCATCGTTTGGTACCTAGCAGACAGCAATCTGTCAGTTGATCATCATTTTTGCTTGAAACAATGTAAATTAGAACATTGAGAGTGAAGCAAAACTGTAAAGTTTGCAGGCTGTAAAATGAAAAACTCTTACATGGGACCCCTTTCACATTACACACAGTGATCTGGCAAATTGTTGATTAACAACAATTATTCAGAGCAGCTTTGAAGTAGTCTGCTACTTCACCAGGAATCCATCATTTAATTTCAAGTACTACTCTTTAATGTATTATCTGTAGTTACTGCAAAATGTGATTTTTCAACATGTCATGTTTCAGGTCTTCTCCCCTCTCCTATAGGAGAATAAAACCTGATAATATATTTGTCTTCATAAAAGGTTAGGTCAAAGGTCAGGTTCAAAGCAAGTTGCTAACCCTAACCCTAACCTGCAGTGCAGACCTTTAAACTTGCTTCTTAAACTGATGTAAAACATGACAAATGGCTTGTCAAGGACTTGCCAAAAGTAGGTCAAGATAAAAGACTTGTATAATTCAGTTTTTTAGAACCTAGCATCCTCAACACTTTAACTCAGATGTCGTCCACGTGTTTTGTTCTTTGATGTCTCTGATGTTTCGTGTTTCAGAGACTTTATAACCAAAGCCCCGTGGCTGACAGGAGCCTGTCTGTCTCTCTGTTCATGTTGGTAGGTTACTGTTGTAGAAGTCTGTCTGCTCATATGTGACTGTCTCTCTTCATTTCTGCAGCATGTTTCTCTCTTTGTTTCCGTCTCTCGTCTGCGGTGGCGATGATAAAGCCCAGAGACAAACAGCTGCCTCAGATTTCAACAACAAAGCTGTGTTTGAAAGTTACATCATTCCCCATCATCTGATTTCAGTGGTTACATATGAGTTTTTGCAAGAAGAATATAGGCTACCGTCAGTTTCTGCTCTTCAAGAAATGTGGTTCGTGGAAAATGATTTCCTCAATAAAGCCTGAAAATCACATTACTAAACAACTGTAACAAAATAAATAGAAAACCCTTCTATTATTGTCTATTATTGAATTGTACTCTGTGGGGAATGCAAGGTTGACACCAAAAGCCTGTAAAAGCATTAGGCCTAACTGTCTTTTTTGTACAAACGGTTTTTTTTATTGGGTGGGAGCAAAAAAAAAGTGGTCCAAGAATAAGCAAGGGTATTTTATACAAACAATGCAAATTAAATAAAAAATACAGACAAGGAACTTGCAGACAGTTTCCTAAATGGCAAACAGATAATCATAATAAGCGGGCAGTTGTCTAGGTTTCAGGCCTGAGTCTAATATAATTAAATAAAACCATGAACAATGAGTAACACAATGGTAGAAAGGTCAGTAGGCCTACTCCTTCCTTTCTTTTTGAGAGTTGAAGTCGGTTGCACAAACAAGATGGACACAATGTTATGTTTTCATATAATTCAACACTCATACAACAAGACCATCATGAGTCGCCTCTATAGGACAAAGGGTATCTGATAAATTATAAAGATATAAGTGAAAAATACATATAATGTTTGGCAAAGTTTTAATTTTGAGAACCACAGATAATAGTAATAATAATAACAACGCTTTATTTATATAGCACTTTTCATACAACACATGCAGCTCAAAGTGCTTTATAAAATGACAAGAAATTCCCCTCAGATTATTTGTTAAGAACTTTAAGGTACATGCAGCAAATATAACATTTGATGAGGTTAATAGACACATGGAGGTACAATGTATGACAATACAAATACAATAGAATAAAATAAATAATGGTTTCACTCTGACAGATAAGACACAAGACAACTGAGTCGATTCAACAATATAAAATATAAAACCCCATAAAATGTGTCCCCGCACTTTAAAATACTCCTACTACTTCCTTCTTACTTCCGGTCCCGTGGCCCTCGTCACGTGACGCCTGTTATCTTGTGACGTGAAGTCGAGCCGGAGCTTTTGTTGTTGTTTTTCGGGGATGCAGTAGACCCGAGTGGACCCAGTTGTACTGTAAAATGGAGCGGTACGGGTCGGACACGGAGAGGGACGATACACCGCTGCTTCAAAAGGCCGAGGAGGAAAGAGTCCAGAGAGGTAAAACTAAAATATCTCCAGCTAACCGAGCAAGCTAACATTACCATTGCCTGTAAGGGAGGCTCATTTCGGGGAACATATGTCTCAAAGCCGCGCTCTTTCAGGCTGTTTAATGTGGAGAAAAAGCTTAAATGGAACCTATTTTAACTAATTGCTTAATTGTACGTGTTTAACTCATGGCAACTCTTTGTTGAATCAATAGTGATAAGTTGACTTAATGATTACAATGTCCACATATATAAACATGTCTAATTTACAGTTGGATTTTGTTGCAAGGTGCATCTGAATATTGATTTAATTTCCCACCCCCAAACTGTGCCTTTGTCACGAGTTTTAGGGACAACCGTTCGGAGCTTTTATCACAAGACACACCTAATGTGCACCTGAGCTTTGAGTCATGTCATGTTTGCATACCAAAAGAGTTAGTTAGATAAAAACGGTTCCTAAAAAGTTTGGCAAAGTCTGGATATGCAAGTTGAAACCCTGAGAAACAGTCTATGTTGGTGTCAAAGTGTACTGAGAATCCATTAAGGCATACATGTATTATGTTAAGCATGGCAAGCTGCCAGATAAGAAGACTAAAGCTGGTTGTGACATTATCTTTTAAAATGACTGAGAGAGAAGGTGCTTTTCTTTTACTATGCAAAATATAGTAGCAGTGGAAACCATAATGACACTTTATCTAAAAGCACATCATGCAAAAGAGACTCATTGCATGTAGATAGAAGGTATGGTTATTAAAACAAATGGGGCATTATGTCAAAATTAAATCCACTTAAACATCAATTTGGTCTGTCGGATAACAATGAATCTGTAATTACTTTATTTTAAAGATGTATATATTGCGGTTAACATTGTCACTGTCATAATAAAGAGTAAATGAATGCTATGTGTTATTATTTTTTCAATGATAACATTTGTCAATAGATTAATTCACAGCCCAATCTTAGTTTGGTTGTATTCAGTACACATATAAATATATATAGTCATTTTTCTCTACAATGTGTGATACAACTACAGCTAACATCATCCTGCAAACAGTCTCATTGTCTTCGTCTCTCTGTCTCCTGCAGCCCCAGCATGCGGCTCATCGCGCTATGGCCTGGCTCTTCTCTCCTCTTTTGGCTTCTTTGTGGTCTACTCCTTGCGCGTGAACCTCAGTGTGGCGATGGTGGACATGCTGAACAACACCCAGTCCGACACAAACCACAGCAGCTCAGTGTGTCCGGCTCATGCCAACCCTCCACGGCCCAAACACAACCACACAGTGAGTGAGAACAGAAACGCAGCTGAGTCAAAAGAATAATTAAAACTGGTTTAACTTGTCCTTGGAGCTGTATTGCACACAAGAGCATTTCATTGATTAGTTAAGTCCTTTTTGCAAAGTAAGAACGATTTAAGTGGCACAAATAACTACATTTTCTGCCTAAAAAGACTTTTAAAAAAAAATAACAGCAGCTCAATTCATCATTTTAACAACTAGTACTGCTTTAAGATTGTTATTGTTACTCATCCTTGTGTGTTCCTCTGTGGCCTTTTAGAGACAAATAGTTTAATTAAAGTTGATAGAGCACACACGGTCACACCCATTTCGGACAGTAAAACCCTTGTTGTCAGGCTTTAAAATCCCTCCAATGTGTTTCCCTATTTGTCTGCCTGGAAAAACTGTAATCATTACTGGATAGTTAGATTTATAAGTTGACATCTGATGATTAGTGATTTGTCCTGGGAAAATAGAATCTGGTTTCAAACCGCATTTAGGACTGATGCACAAACTAAGCTTTTCAATCTTTCAAACTGAACAGTTGAGTATGTGACAATGCCCCTCCTTACAGTCTGTGAAGGCAACAAAAGGCTGCTACAGTCATCCAGAAAGGCTCTGCATTATTGTCAGAACAGTTCTGCAGAGATGCTGTTATCGTGTTGGGTAACCTTATGCTTCTTATTGAGAAGCTGTGTTGATGAGCGCTTCTTTGCAGACACACATAACAATGCATGGACAATGTAAATGTTGACCATACTTGCCCTTTGTTATTGACTGTGTTTGACTGGCCTGCAACTAACAACTATTTTCATAATTGTATAATCTATCAAGTGTCCAAAAAATGTCCTAAAATATTGAGTGATGGTGATATCTTTACATGTCTTGTTATTCCTTTTGAAAATCCAAAGATATTCAGTTTCAATTATATAAAACAGAGAAAAAGCAGGAAGTCTCTATATTTGAGACCAAAACAATAATATTTCTTGCTATATTTGCATGAAAGATTACGTATATTTTTTCTATCTGTCGATTAGAGCAGGGGTTCCCAACCTTTTTTCCCAAGAGCCCCCCCCCAAATGACTCCTGTTGGAAGTTGCGCCCCCCCCCCCTCACACACACACACAAGGGAGGGGCAACAGCGGTAATTCAAGTTGAAAAGTCTCAAAAAAGCTACAACTACTGTCACAAAAGAAGAAAGAAAAGAAGAAACATTTCTATAGAAAGAATTATACATTTCTGTCTTTTTCTGCCTTTAATACTAACTTGAATTTTTATTAAAATTAATTAGTCAATTATTTTTTATATTTGATTGTAATGTGGAGACAAGGCTTTTAGTGACAATCATGTATTGCCTTACAATTATATGTAAAAAAAAAAAAAGTCTAAAGGCCTGGCGCCCCCCATGCGATCTTTGGCGCCCCCCAGGTTGGGAACCACTGGATTAGAGGACTAGTTGATGCAGCTCTAGTGTGTGTTCATGTTAGAGGTGAACTTTAGGGCGTTCAAGGAGAGGATGCTACAAGTACAAACCGACTGTTGAAGTAATATGTAGTAAACAAGCAGTAAAACTTTAGTTTGATCAAACTAAACCCCCCCCCCCCCCCCCCCCCCCCTACAGGCCAGTGTGTATAACTGGGACTCTGAGACCCAGGGCTGGATCCTGGGCTCCTTCTTCTACGGATACATCCTCACACAGATCCTCGGGGGATACCTGGCCGGCCGCTGGGGCCCCAAGTGGCTGATGGGTCTGGGGATCCTGGGAACTATATTTTTTACGCTGCTCACCCCTGTGGCTGCTGACCTGGGCGCAAAATACCTCATCGCTGTCAGGGTACTGGAAGGGATAGGAGAGGTAGGTTGTTTCATTACTAAAGAGACACGGGGTGATACAAAACATTGTGGGGAAATGTATACCATAAGCTGTCGTGGATTCAAATACAAAATGTGCTTTAAATATCCTTTTTAAAATGCATCTATGAGCACCCATAATCTCAATGGAGTTAATAAACACACCTACAGCCACACCAGATACAGCGATGGTTTGCATGTACAGATAAGTAGATGGTTATTGGTACTTTTTGCACTCCTATTGACGCTCTTCTTATGTTTGTATTCAGGGAGTGACGTTCCCTGCCATGTACACCATGTGGGCGGCCTGGGCCCCCCCGCTGGAGAGGAGCCGCCTGCTCACTATCTCCTACATCGGTAAGACACACACACACACACACACACACACACACACACACACACACACACACACACACACACACACACACACACACACACACACACACACACACACACACAAAGGAAAACGTTTTCATTTATGCAACACAGTATGAAACAGTAGAATTGGGTTTTAACTGCCTTAATATTTCTTTAACAGAATAGTGATGTATTAGCTTTCCAACTAATTGTTTAATAAGTTGGATTTGGTTATTGAAGCGTTTTAACTTTTGGACACAAAACAATTTGAAGATATTTTCCACTATTTTCTGAGTGATTTTTTGTACTTACCAATGACTCACTCATTTCAAAACAACATATTAACTTACAATAACATTCATGCTTAAAATATCCTTAGTTCAAGGCAATGTAGGAAGTTGATCTAAAAATATGAATCTCTCCCTCACCATGTGTAGAGCACGGTATGACTCACCCATCTCACCTCATCATCAGACATACCATTATTAATGTCCACCTCTCACTTTCTGTATATTCATCATTCGTAAGTTACTCTGTGCATTCAGAGCGCTGCAGGATACAGATGTCTTCTCTCTTCCTCCCCAGGAGCCCAGCTGGGGACGGTCGTATCTCTTCCTCTGTCTGGACAAATCTGCTTCTACCTGGACTGGACCTACGTCTTCTACGTATTCGGTAAAACATCCGGGGGTTTCGCTAGTGTAGGGTGGGAGGGGGGTTCCTTTGTTGCTGACTTTCCCTCCACCAGAAATACTTTGTTTTATTTCCATATTTAGATTTGATTTGTGAGTGATTTAACACATTTTCCTGATTTCTATTTGGATTTTGATGAGCTTCAACTTTTCTTTGTGTTGCGGTTTTTGCATTGATTTCAGAATATGAGCAATTTTATTTTTAAAAAAAAATGTTTATATAAATTGTTTAGTTATAAAATAAACAGACATTGCTCCAGATAACAGAACATACAACAAAACATGTAACAACAAACAACTAAACAAAACGTAACGGGGGGGGGGGATGCAAGGATGACTTCTTAAGACAGCTAATTGTGACATACACAGGCATTACACAGCCATTTTTGTATCATTAATGAATTCCTTACTATTCTATTTCCACATCGCATTAAGCCAGAAAACCATTATCTAGTAAGATGTTAGGTCATGAAAGTGACATCATGAATAAGTCGGATAAGAAACACCTTATTGAGTGAACATCTCAGACGATGTCTCATCTTGTCTAATTAGGAAAGTGTAAATAAAAAATGCTCTTCTGTAGTCGCTGCAGGTCTGGATTATGGAGTCTCTGGAGCATTTCCCTGACGTCAAGCAGCCTCTCCATTGATTAGTCGGAGATGTTTGTTTTCCTTTAACACTTATCCTCTAATCCTCAGACGAGCTGTTTCCAGTGTCTGCTCCTTCGTTCCTCTTTCGCCGGTGGAAACGATGAGTTCGCAAGTTTGAGAAGAAAATGTGCTCACGGGTGGAAAAATAAGTCCTGCTTAATTGACTGGCTTTCTTTCCTGGTGAACAAATGCCACTGCCACTAGTTAACCCCGTTTGTAAACCACAGGGCAGATGCAAGCGCAGTTATGTTACACAAGTAAAGAAGGAGTAATGACTAGCTTTTATTTTAGTTTCATGAAAGCGACGAACACAGTGCCTCTTCTTCCACCATCATCATAATACGTGCACCTGCTGCCTACCTTGGATATTTCATGTGTTGAAGGGTTTATTGTGTGTGTGTGTGTGTGTGTGTGTGTGTGTGTGTGTGTGTGTGTGTGTGTGTGTGTGTGTGTGTGTGTGTGTGTGTGTGTGTGTGTGTGTGTGTGTGTGTGTGTGTGTGTGTGTGTGTGTGTGTGTGTGTGTGTGTGTGTGTGTGTGTGTGTGTGTGTGTGTGTGTGTGTGTGTGTGTTGTGTGTGGTGTGTGTGTGTGTGTGTGTGTGTGTGTGTGTGTGTGTGTGTGTGTGTGTGTGTGTGTGTGTGTGTGTGTGTGTGTGTGTGTGGGTGTGGTGTGTGTGTGTGTGTGTGTGTGTGTGTGTGTGTGTGTGTGTGTGTGTGTGTGTGTGTGTGTGTGTGTGTGTGTGTGTGTGTGTGTGTGTGTGTGTGTGTGTGTGTGTGTGTGTGTGTGTGTGTGTGTGTGTGTGTGTGCAGGTGCTGTCGGCCTGGTGTGGTTTGTCTTGTGGACGTTTCTGGCCTTCGACAGTCCGAACACTCACCCACGGATCTCAGAGCAGGAGAGGCTCTACATCACCAACTCTCTCAAGAACGAGGTAACACCAGAAACAGACTCTGTGTCCAGAAATCAAGCTTTAAGAACAAGCCTTCGTAGATATGAGGAAAGGTTTTGTTATTCACCTTTGGTTTGCACAAAAAAAGATATGTAAGAAATAAAGATTTATCATTTTAGCAATTACTCAAAAACAATGAAACACTGGTGAATTAACAGGTAACTGTATGAAATGTGACTCAAACTTTAAAATACGACTCAGATTAAATAGACTTTATTAAAAAAAAAAAAAACATAATTTTTTTTTACTATTTCCTCTTCTCCTTTTTTTTGTTTGCAACGTGTTTGACAAATAAAATACCCACCAAAAAGTAACATTGATTTGATGAATTCTTTATTTGAATATAGCTGTTATTAATATGTAAAAGTTCAGAAGATTATATCACTAATTGGTATTTAGAGATTTGTTCTGTTCTCTCTTGTGAAGACATTAGCAGCAGAGTGTTTCAGACGTTTCCTGCGCAGTAGTCATCAGATAGTAATGTTGCATAACCTCGGTGTGACGCTGTGTTTTATTCTCTTATCTTAACTCATCGGTGTCACAGCCCTAGCAATGACAGTTTATTATCACGTGCGGACGCTCGCTCATGACTCCTGACATCTTTATGAAGAGTACAAAGTATAACTGTTGGATTCTTCTGCAGGGTTGTGAATTAGAAAATTACAAGACGACAAGGAATACCTCGACCCCCCCCCAAATTAACATTTGTATATTAGTCACTCACCTCACTTTAACTCTTTAAAGGTGGGGTAGGTAAGTTTGAGAAACCGGCTCGAGATACACTTTTTGTTATATTCCATGGAATGCTCTTAACATCCCGATAGCAATGAATATCTGAAGTGCTTTGACAAAAAACCAATACAAAAAGTCATCTCTGGAAGCCGTGGCGCTGTAAAAAGCACGACCAATCATCTGAGCCGGCCCGGCTAAAGTAACTGGATGGCCTACCTGACTGTCAGCCTTCCATCTGTGCACAAACTTATCTCGTGCCCTCATTGGTCATGTGCGCGTTCGTGTGTGTTGGAGGAGGGGCTCTGTAAGGAAGTGGCAGATTTTCTCCGGCTGTGTATTTTCAAATTCTAGCGCACTCGAGCTGGTTTCTCCAAAATTACCTACCCAACCTTTAAGAAAACGTTGTTATTTTGCACGTCTCTACAGTGACAAATAATCCTAAAACTGAGAAAAATGTACATATGAATTAAAAGTAAGTTCGGGTCAAGTTCAACAACAGCAAACATATATCAAAACATCAATTTATAAACTCTGAAACAAGTCTGATTATTCCAGTCATATGGTCCCTACTTCTCACCAGCAGGGGGAGATAAAGCTAACAGAATCAAAAGAGCAATCGAGACCCATTGGAAGATAAACTGGCATGAGACTTTGCAGGATCAGAGAAGGCCTGTTTCCATTTATTCAGAGGTTAAATAGACACGTCCTAGCGGTTAACTGGATGTATTTATGTACATATGCAATGCAAATAATCACACAGCTGAAGGTTGAAAGTTAAATTCAAAGTCAACTTTATTGTCAATCCTTCAGTTTGTGTCTACAGACAGAGGCCGTTTCTCAATGTCGAGGAGGCTTGCTTGGTAGCACATGTATGCTGGGCATTTAAACAGTCCTTCGGCGCCACTCGATGACATAGTATGCTTGAAATAGTGGCTCTGGAGCAGCTTTACTCGACATTGAGAAACGGCCAGAGAGATCGAAAAGCCGTTTCCCACAATCCTGAATACAAATATATATATATACAAATATGTATATGCTATATATTCACAATCAACAGACACATTTATACATATGCACACATTAAGACTTAAATAAAAGCACAACAATCAATATATACAAAATAACAGTCCCTTCAATAACTTTGAGAAATGTGCATTAGTGCAAGATTGTCCATAGCAGCGTAAAAAGTGTCTGGTGCTGGATTTGAGTGTCTGAATGTGTGTTAAAAATAAATTACTAATAATTTGGCGATCTTTCACATCTGATGCTTTAATGAAGAGCTTTCTAATAAATCTGCTCTCTGTTCTCCACTTCCTGTCCCAGCTGTCCACCTCAGCAGGATACATCCCCTGGAGAGCCATCCTAACGTCCGGCCCGCTGTGGGCCATCGTGGTCGCTCACTTCTCCTACAACTGGACCTTCTACACGCTGCTCACGCTGCTGCCCACTTACATGAAGGAGGTGCTGGGGTTCAGCATTAAGCAGGTGAGGGCCACGTCACACACATGCATCTGTGGAGCTGATGGGATGAGTTGTGAGATTAAACGGGCATGTTAACACATTATTTAAGTATTAATTAGATGTCAAAAGGTTATACAATTCAAAGACAGTGTTCATAGTCAAGCATCTTTTCTTGTCCTCCACAGAACGGGATGCTGTCGGCTCTTCCCTACATCGGCTGTGTGGTGTTAGCGGTGCTGAGCGGTCAGCTGGCCGATCACCTGAGGGAGACCTGTCTCGTCCGCACCGTCACCGTCAGGAAGGTCTTCTCCATCGTTGGTGAGGAGGACTGTCTATAACTATATTACTGTGTGAGGCTCTAAAGTCTAAATACACCATGTGTGCTACTTCTGAACAGAGGTAGCGGAGTACAAATACTTTGTTACTGTACTTAAGTAATATTTTCTGGTATCAGTACTTAACTCCACTAGTTTTTCTGATGACTTTTTACTTTTACTTCTTCCATGTTGAACACAAATACCTGTACTTTCTACTTCTTACATGTTGAACACAAATACCTGTACTTTCTACTTCTTACATGTTGAACACAAATACCTGTACTTTCTACTTCTTACATGTTGAACCCAAATACCTGTACTTTCTACTTCTTACATGTTGAACCCAAATACCTGTACTTTCTACTTCTTACATTTTGAACCCAAATACCTGTACTTTCTACTTCTTACATTTTGAACCCAAATACCTGTACTTTCTACTTCTTACATGTTGAACCCAAATACCTGTACTTTCTACTTCTTACATGTTGAACACTAATACCTGTACTTTCTACTTCTTACATGTTGAACCCAAATACCTGTACTTTCTACTTCTTACATGTTGAACACTAATACCTGTACTTTCTACTTCTTACATGTTGAACCCAAATACCTGTACTTTCTACTTCTTACATGTTGAACACAAATACCTGTACTTTCTACTTCTTACATGTTGAACCCAAATACCTGAACTTTCTACTTCTTACATTTTGAACCCAAATACCTGTACTTTCTACTTCTTACATTTTGAACCCAATACCTGTACTTTCTACTTCTTACATGTTGAACCCAAATACCTGTACTTTCTACTTCTTACATGTTGAACCCAATACCTGTACTTTCTACTTCTTACATGTTGAACACTAATACCTGTACTTTCTACTTCTTACATGTTGAACTCAAATACCTGTACTTTCTACTTCTTACATGTTGAACCCAAATACCTGTACTTTCTACTTCTTACATGTTGAACACTAATACCTGTACTTTCTACTTCTTACATGTTGAACTCAAATATCTGTACTTTCTACTTCTTACATGTTGAACCCAAATACCTGTACTTTCTACTTCTTACATGTTGAACCCAAATACCTGTACTTTCTACTTCTTACATGTTGAACACAAATACCTGAACTTTCTACTTCTTACATGTTGAACACAAATACCTGTACTTTCTACTTCTCACATGTTGAACTCAAATACCTGTACTTTCTACTTCTTACATGTTGAACACAAATACCTGTACTTTCTACTTCTTACATGTTGAACACAAATACCTGTACTTTCTACTTCTTACATGTTGAACACAAATACCTGTACTTTCTACTTCTTACATGTTGAACCCAAATACCTGTACTTTCTACTTCTTACATGTTGAACTCAAATACCTGAACTTTCTACTTCTTACATGTTGAACCCAAATACCTGTACTTTCTACTTCTTACATGTTGAACACAAATACCTGTACTTTCTACTTCTTACATGTTGAACACAAATACCTGTACTTTCTACTTCTTACATGTTGAACACAAATACCTGTACTTTCTACTTCTTACATGTTGAACACAAATACCTGTACTTTCTACTTCTTACATGTTGAACTCAAATACCTGTACTTTATACTTCTTACATGTTGAACACAAATACCTGTACTTTCTACTTCTCACATGTTGAACACAAATACCTGTACTTTCTACTTCTTACATGTTGAACTCAAATACCTGAACTTTCTACTTCTTACATTTTGAACACAAATACCTGTACTTTCTACTTCTTACATGTTGAACTCAAATACCTGAACTTTCTACTTCTTACATGTTGAACTCAAATACCTGAACTTTCTACTTCTTACATGTTGAACTCAAATACCTGAACTTTCTACTTCTTACATTTTGAACACAAATACCTGTACTTTCTACTTCTTACATGTTGAACTCAAATACCTGAACTTTCTACTTCTTACATGTTGAACTCAAATACCTGAACTTTCTACTTCTTACATGTTGAACTCAAATACCTGAACTTTCTACTTCTTACATGTTGAACTCAAATACCTGTACTTTCTACTTCTTACATGTTGAACTCAAATACCTGAACTTTCTACTTCTTACATGTTGAACACAAATACCTGTACTTTCTACTTCTTACATGTTGAACTCAAATACCTGAACTTTCTACTTCTTACATGTTGAACTCAAATACCTGTACTTTCTACTTCTTACATGTTGAACTCAAATACCTGAACTTTCTACTTCTTACATGTTGAACTCAAATACCTGTACTTTCTACTTCTTACATGTTGAACTCAAATACCTGAACTTTCTACTTCTTACATGTTGAACACAAATACCTGTACTTTCTACTTCTTACATGTTGAACTCAAATACCTGTACTTTCTACTTCTTACATGTTGAACTCAAATACCTGAACTTTCTACTTCTCACATGTTGAACACAAATACCTGTACTTTCTACTTCTTACATGTTGAACTCAAATACCTGAACTTTCTACTTCTTACATTTTGAACACAAATACCTGTACTTTCTACTTCTTACATGTTGAACACAAATACCTGTACTTTCTACTTCTTACATGTTGAACACAAATACCTGAACTTTCTACTTCTTACATTTTGAACACAAATACCTGAACTTTCTACTTCTTACATGTTGAACTCAAATACCTGAACTTTCTACTTCTTACATGTTGAACTCAAATACCTGTACTTTCTACTTCTTACATGTTGAACACAAATACCTGTACTTTCTACTTCTTACATGTTGAACACAAATACCTGTACTTTCTACTTCTTACATGTTGAACACAAATACCTGAACTTTCTACTTCTTACATTTTGAACACAAATACCTGAACTTTCTACTTCTTACATGTTGAACTCAAATACCTGAACTTTCTACTTCTTACATGTTGAACTCAAATACCTGTACTTTCTACTTCTTACATGTTGAACACAAATACCTGTACTTTCTACTTTTCTCATTCTCCAAACAGCTGGTTCCTTTAGTCTGAATGTGTTTGATGCGTGATCATTATTCTTTAGAGTCATTGCGTGCCTATTGATTTGAACACGATCCGTGTATCCATCACTTCCTGGTCTTCTCTAAAGAAGAGGGACCAATGGAAACGTTGTCATGTTGCCGTTGTTCAGCATGGAAACATTCATTAGCTAACAATGACATTATTGTTCTATTAATATAAAGGGAGGTCAGGTACTCTTTAAATCAGCTGCTAGTTATGGGTACTTTTTACTGAAGTACATTTCAAAGCACATACTTCTTTACTTTTACTTGAGTAAAGAAGTTTAGTCAGTACTTCTACTTTTACCAGAGTATTTTTAAACACGAGTATCTGTACTTCTACTTGAGTAAAGGACGTGTGTACTTTTGCCATCTCTGCTGAACCACCTGATGGTTTGTTTCTGCAGGGATGTTGGGGCCAGCCGTCTTCCTGGTGGCGGCGGGGTACACCGGATGTGACTACACCCTGGCTGTGACCTTCCTCACCCTCTCCTCCGCTCTGGGGGGGGTGTCCGCCTCCGGCTTCAACATCAACCACCTGGACATCGCTCCTTCGTAAGAATCACCAAGTTAATCAACTAACATCTTAGTGCTCATCATCCAGTTAAACCTCAAAGTTAAACTGACAAACAAATTAACTTTTTATGTCATAATAATAGTTTTTGCCCCCTTAAATTCAACACTTATGAGTAATTTAGTTATACTCTATGCATTTTACCTTTCAAATGTTTAATGTCAGAATTGTACAATAATGTAATGTGTCATTTTGTCCATAATTATAAATCCTGAGAAAGTACAGGAACATTTCATTTATAAGAATATATTCTGGTGCACCATTATCATACAGAGGTTTCACATCTCCTCCAGGTGTAAAGAGATGAATTGTATTCAAGTGAAAGCTGTTAAATTATAGTCAACACGTTATGTTTTTAGGTATGCTGGTATTCTCCTGGGAATCACCAACACGTTTGCCACCATTCCTGGCATGGTGAGCCCAGTCATCGCAAGGACCCTCACCCAACAGGTGAGACGTGTACCCTCACCCTTCATTAACCCGTCTGCACAGTGGATAACATTCCCTTACATTGAACAGAGCAGTGATAGTTTGGTGTTTCAAAAGGTTGAGATCACTCCAGATCTCCAGAGCTCCAGCGTCTCTTACTAAACAGATGGGATCCTTACTCGGCTTGATACTTCATTTCCTGTTTACTTGGTTTAGTCAGAGCACGATTAGGGTTTCTTTATCTGGTTTTCTGGATTAAAACAGGAAGACAGTACTCCATGCGGTCTCTGCTGTTGTAGTACGCTACCCTTTAACACAGCAGATCATTGATTTTGGCATTTAACCATCACCACACAGAACAAAACCGTTTAATGGCCAACTATCCAACCATTGCTGTAATTCATATTATCAACAATGGCAACCAGGTGAAGAATATCCTCCCACTGCCAGACCTCCACAGCCCCAGAGAAACGTCTGGCTCCAGGTGTAATAACGCTGGTTCAGGAGAAAATGCTTGTTTGTGTTTCTTTAAACCAATCAGAGTGATCTTGTGTGGCGCTAAGCTCAGGATGCAGTGACGGTGCCATAACAAAACAGATAGTACTGTTAGTGGGGGGGGGGGTGCAGGCTCACAGTCTACATCACGTGAAGCAGACCAGGTGAAGATCAAAAAAGTAAAGAACCCCGTTAAACAATCAAAGCATCTTTTTCTTGTATGTATTTATAGATTTTTTTACATTTATCACAAACACAACCGCACATTCCCAACATTAGATATATGGCAGATTACAAAATAATGCTATAAAGAATTAAATTAAAAGTGTGCAGTTACTAGAAATCAGTTTAAAGTACAGACCAAGAATATAATTACATTTGTAAGCAAAGCATCTTTTAAGCATGATACTATCTGAAACATGTTTCCTAAACCAAACTAATTACGAGAAAATCAAATGATTATTTTGCAAGTTCACATTTTTTTGGGTCACTTCTAACACGACTCTATTTGCTGTTCTTTTGTAACATTTCCACCATTTCAGTTTTTAGGATGTGCATATCATTTGTTGTTGTTACAATTGTCTTATTGTAATATATTCAAACCTTTTTAGAAATATTATTAGCAGAATGCCTTATGGGAATTACTTTAAACGTGGCACATACTGTATTTTTAGTTGGACTTAAGGATGAACTGATTAGAATTAGTCGAAGTCACTGACGTAAAAAAAAAGTTTGATTACAATTTCACTTGAATGTCTAATAAGATAACATGAAATAATGACATTTTGTACAGAAATGGATGTAAACTGCAACTTGAATAGTTGGGTAGAGCATAAAACAGTTTTAAAGGTCACCTATTATGCAAAACCCACTTGTTCATGTCTTTTATAAATGTGTCCCCTCTGTGTAAAGACATTCTGAAAGTTTCAGGAAAAAAGATTCTCTCTCTTTTTGTCCTGATCCATTTATATAAAAACCTGTCTGAAAATGAGCTGATCAGATTTTGGCCACTTTATGATGTCATTACGATGTTTTGGCTTGTGGAACCATTAGCCAATCAGCAACCAAGGTAACCCCCCCCCCACCTTATCACCTGAATCTCCTCCTAGAGCACCAGTAGGCGCGTTCACACCAGAGTACTTTTCCCCGTACTTTTCCCGTTTAACTTTTACCCCCATTGTTAGTGCCTGCTAGAGAGGTGGTACTTTCCTGGGGAGAAAAAAGTACCAATTTCTATTGGCTGGGCGAATTGCAAACCACGCCCCGTAAAACTCTGAAAAGTTTTGTGTTTGTATTTGCTGGCATTATCATTATTATCATTATTAGCATTAGCCCCGCGCACCAACGGAGAGAATAACTTAGAGCAACACAAAAAAAAACGGTGGAGTGATGAGGAGGTGTCGGCGTTCTGGCGATTTACTCGGAAGGCTTCAGTAGAAGCTGCTGGGACTCCCAGCAGCTTCTACTGAAGCCAGTCCCCAACTCCGGGGACTTCAGGTGGCAGTATACGCCGTGAAGTGGTTTGCGGCCTGCCAGTAAACCCAAAGCAGAAGAAGAAGAAGTGACGTCAGCGGCTTCATTTTCGTAATCTTCCCTTCTTATTCCGGTGTGAACGCGATCTGTACTTAGTTCCATGGGGGTACTAAGTGCTGGCACTAAGTACGGCAAAGTACTTGGTGTGAAAGCGGCCATTGTGTTCTTTGTAACCAAACATCTCTCAGAGGGGCGTGGGGAGGGGCTCCTTATTTTCCTCTAAAGTAACAGACAGAGATTCAGCCCTTTTGAAACAGGGCTGAAACAGAGGGGATTATGGGTAATGCTGCAATGATCTGTTTGGTGTTTGGAGCCAAACACTTCAGAGACATGTTCTGTATATATCTGAGACCTATATATTGATGAAAACCAGTATAATAGGGGACCTTTAAGACTCCTCATGAACTCTCCTGTCCTCCAGAACACCATAGAAGAATGGCAGACAGTTTTCTACATCGCTGCCGGCATCAACCTGTTCGGAGCGACGGTCTACACTCTGTTCGGCCGAGGAGACGTTCAGCCCTGGGCCGTCCACACGTCCTACAACCACGGAGACTGAGACAGAAAACACACGTCGGACTCCTCCATTTGATGCTTGAGTGATGGTTTGATGAATCAACGGGTAAACAGCGATATATACGTTCCAGCTTGAATTGTCAAAGCGCTGCTAACTAACTGCCATTACACCCTGCAGGATGTTCGTTACTGTGACTTCTCCAGAGTCTGTTGACAGATGATCTTACAGTCAGAGCAAGGAACAGAGTGCAATTTTAGTGAAGGGAACGTTTTATTTAGCAGAGCAAACAATCACAGTATGATCTCTAAGAGGTATCAGAGGAAGCTGCTTTTACGAAGGCCACTCTCTCTTTACTAGCAGAAAAATGGGAATTATTTGATGTTATAGAAGGTTAAGTAAACCCTGTTTAATTGGAATATAATAGCTATGATACAGATTTATCCAAGTGTAGTTCCTTTAGTGTTCAGGTTTGTCAGGTAGCAAACTATCGAGGCTCATTTGTCATTCAAGCCTCCAGAGCACTTTGCTTATATGGTTATTGCCATTGTAAAAGTCTACGTTCTTAAGGACATTTATTTTCACTTGTGTGCGGACATATCTCAGTGCCAATACACTTTTTTGAAGTTGAATGCTCCCCCCAAAAAAATGACATCAAAGTCATTATGCTCTTAAACACACACATTGACAGTTTCTCGAGGGAACAATATGACTGCACATGCACAACGCTTGGCAACATGCCTTGTAGTGACTCCTTAAAATGGATTTTAAAGCTCTGTGTCTTTCATGGGATTTGAAAAGGGACCAAGTTATTGTATTTGTTTGTATTTACTTGTGATATGTTGCCAATAAGGGATGTTTATGTGCACAACAACTTGTTTATGTCCTCCTTTAGCCCTTAACTAAAGCATTTTATTTGTAATCTGTGACTAAGAAGATGTTCTGATGATAGGAAAGTAAAACGTGCTTTGAAGAGGTTCCTGGAGGACACACAGCCTTTGATTTACTCACAGGATTTGCACTTTCTTTGTCAGCTCTCAGGTGTGTCTGAGAAGAATGGAAAAAGGATGTTTGTTTAATTGCGCACAGTTAACTCAATATGAATGGAAGTAATTCTCTATCTTAACTTTTTACTCCATATATGACTGTTGTATCTTGCCCCTTTAAGTGTAATGACTATAGGGGGGTGAACCAAAATCAGCCTGAAGGGATTTGTCATCATCCCAATTCAAGGTGCAATGCACTTGTGCCTTATTACATTAGCCTAAACAGGGTCAGACAAGTCAGGACTGAAGACTCATTGTTTTCATAAAGGAATCCTCTCGTTACTGCTTTTCCTTTCCATTTACATGAGTGTCTACAAACAGAGAAAATGGGACTTTTGATTGCAGTGTATACACTACAAAAAAGGGAATCATTGTATGTTTTTAACCTTGAAATATGTCAAGTCTTAATTCACTGTAATATATTGTATATACTTAATCATATACAGCTATTCTCAAATCGATATTGTGTTGTGTTGTTATTTCATTATATAGCCACAGTCACAGCAAAGCGAAGGAACATTATTTATAACTTATTTACATCTGTGATGAAAAGGAAGATCACATTTTCCAACATGTTGATTTGAACTTTTAATTACATTAGATGTAATTTTACAACCAGTTACTTTTGATATTTAAAAAAAAGGATAAACTTAAATATGTATAGAGCATCTGACAAAGTCCAATACAATGATGCATTGATTTGAAGTTAGTTGGTCACGTGACAGAAGCTATAGAAAAAAAATCATGAAAGTAAAATCTTTTTTTTTTTAAAAGGAAAGAAGCATCAAATTCAAATCATCAATCGATTGTATTCTGATACAGTCCTGCCTCTCGAAGTGCGATGTTTTGCCTCTAGGATACTTTTCTGCAACACCAACTATGATGGAACAGCCCACAAGTGTGTGAATACATGTAGACTGTTTACTCTGAGTGTGTGTTACATACGGAACTGTATAATGCATGCTACATCTCAAGTTCTTAATTTGCATTTTGAGTTATTGGAATCGCAACACACATCTCAAGCCCACATATGTTTCCCAAATGAGTTATAACTCTCGGGCTGTTGCGATGCACACTTTGCCATGCAGGATCAGTGTCCTCTGATAAACTCGCTCACAGTAACTTCTCCCTCGGCGTGATGCTGTGCAGCGCGTGCGCGCAATTACGCAACACCCCCTCCTGTCCTGTGCGCTAAAACCGGATCAGCGTCTCTCCTCAGGTCCTGCACCCAAACACAGCGGACAGCTCTCAGGTACGACACTACGAGACACTATGCATTGAAATTGTGCATTGTATTTTTGATGCTATGAAAATGAATGAGCGTTTTTTTTTAGCTCCATGCGGTGTTTTGGAAATGTTGTTGTTGTTGTGATGCAGGAAAGAGGGCAGACGGCTGGCACTTAATACGCATCCAGTGAGCGTGTTCATGATAAACATGGCGGGAGGTAGACCGTGCAATCCTGTAAATATTAAATATATCGCGGCTGTTCTATTTTGATGTGTTTTATCATATTGTGTTTGTTAACGCAGTGCGGCAGCTGCTGTGAGTGACGTTATACTGAAGGATGAGTTAAACATGCGCATGCAAAATACTGACAGTCCTGAGTTCACCTGTCTGGCCAGGATCATGTGAGGATTCTGGTTACAGTTGGATTAAAGCTGCCCGTCTACCTGCAGCACAACAGATTCACTTTAAATCCTCACAGGACTCATTTAGTAGAAGACTTTGTCGTGCAATTATGTAGTCAAGGTTATCACCATAGCACTCCTGCAGAGTTAACAACATTGTTTACTTCCCTCTGCACTAACCTGTGACAGTGCACTGCAGTGTCTGAGAAATGGCTGCTGCATATGCGATAGCAGCTGACAAAATGGTGGATTGTGGCTTGGAATTAGGCTGTAGTAAGTCTGAAAGAAGACATTAGAGAGGCGTGTTGTTTTTAAGTGACAGTGCAGAGCGAAGACAGCAGAAAGAGTGATGTGAAAGAGGAGAGCAGAGGTGTGGATGGATGGAGAAACAGAGTGGGAGGGTTGTGAGACTTGGCACAGTTCAGTGGCTATTGATACCATCCCTAATCTTCTGAGACACAAACATCTATTGCTAGTCAAGAGACGTCCTTGTCGGTAACCTTAGGTCAACATAACAAGGAACAGACAATATGGTGAGATTATTTAAGTGCTGATAAACTAAAGAAAAATTTACTCTTACGTCAAATTATTTCTGCATCAGTCACTTGTTTTCTCCCACTGCAATGCATTTGCTTAACTTCGTACTGTGTGATCTTGCAAATAATAATAATAATAATAACAAATGTATTTTGTAAGCACTTTTGCTCAAAGTCGCTTTACAAATATCATTAAATCAGACAGTGTTAAATAACAAAGCATATCTAGCATTAACAACTTTGTTTTTCCACCCTTAAAATATTTATTTTACTGCACACACAAAATATATCCAATGTCCATCAATTACAGGGACTTGTGCATGTGCAAGGTTTCCGTTTCGTTCCCTGCCAACCACCTGTACTGTATGTTGTACTAACTGTAACTTAACACTGGTTTTAACAGACTGCTAGCTTCAGCCAGCTCTACTCACCATGGGAAAGGAGAAACAACACATCAATATCGTCGTGATCGGCCATGTGGACTCAGGCAAGTCCACCACCACGGGCCACCTCATCTACAAGTGCGGAGGCATCGACAAGAGAACTATCGAGAAGTTTGAAAAAGAGGCGGCTGAGGTGAGGAGATACAGGCAGTCAAAAAAGACAGCCTTCTAAATAAGATAAAAGTCATCACCAGCTATGAACAAATTACTATCCATTACTTATTTCTCAGATGGGGAAGGGGTCGTTCAAGTACGCCTGGGTGCTGGACAAGCTGAAGGCAGAAAGGGAGCGTGGAATTACCATCGACATTTCACTGTGGAAGTTTGAAACCAACAAGTACTATGTGACCATCATCGATGCCCCTGGTCATAGGGACTTCATCAAGAACATGATCACCGGGACCTCCCAGGTCTGTAACGAGAGGCTGCTCAGTCTGTGTGTAGGACATGCTCCATGGGAAAGATGTGGGTCCTTTTGTCAGACTCTGTGCCTTTGATAAGAATAACCAGTGTCTCCGATCAATAGTGACTTGTTACTCAAATAATTTGGTCCAAGTCTCAAGTAAGCCACAGGTTAAAGACATTAGGTTAATAAGTTAATGTCAAGTTGGGTCCTTAACTAATTTTTAAAGAGAAAAGACAAAGCATTAGAGCCAGTCTAAAATAATATCATTAGTCAATTTATCTAACCTGTTCAAAAAGGTATGACCTTAAATTCAATTGTTTATATTTAGTAAAATAAATAGCCAAACCAAAAACAAACAGCATTATAAAACGTTATTTCTTAAATGTAATACAAAAATGATCTGATCTGATCCAAAGACCAGCTTGAATGACAGAGTAGTCATCCGAACATTAACATGCCCATTCCAGTGTGCAATCGCATATGCCTTGCGTTTAATTTTCCACACACTTGTATTGGCGCCATAATGAACAGCTTCCAAATACTAACACCATGTTCATTCATCTAGTTGCAGAGTAATGGTGACAGCAGCTTCATTGTTAACAGTACTAATGTTGTATCCTCTTCAGGCAGACTGTGCTGTGCTGATTGTGGCGGCCGGTGTGGGAGAGTTCGAGGCCGGTATCTCTAAGAACGGACAGACCCGTGAACATGCCCTTCTGGCCTATACTCTGGGAGTGAAGCAGCTCATTGTAGGCGTCAACAAGATGGACTCCACCGAGCCAAACTACAGCCAAAAGCGCTATGAGGAAATCGTGAAGGAAGTGAGCACCTACATCAAGAAGATCGGCTACAATCCGGACACCGTGGCCTTTGTACCCGTTTCAGGCTGGAATGGAGACAACATGCTTGAGGCCAGCCCCAATGTAAGTACAACACAGAAAACCAGGAATGCAAATGCTGTAAGAAATATTAGAAGTAAGCAGCCTTGAATTTGAATACCAATTTGCATGACTCGGGATGGGGAACGGTAGCTATATAAGGGAAAACAATAGTTGAGACTGTTGGTCCGAATAAGAGCAGATAGAGTAGCCCTTGCAATTACAAAAGCATTGTTCAAAAGAGAACACTGTGGCTTTTACACCTAGCTTACGTTTGCTAACACCAGCCACCATGAGCAACTGGGAATCCCAGACAGAGTTTATTTTATTTCAAAAGTCACAAAAAAATGAAGCTCAAACAAAGCTAAAACTTGACAATTATTTTCTCTCTTCTAGTTTTACCATAAGTTTAACACTTCTTTAATAACTGTGCAAAGTGTATAATTTAGTACGTTATTTTCTTGTCTCTAGATGACATGGTTTAAGGGGTGGAAGGTCAATAGGAAAGATGGCAATGCTTCAGGGACCACACTCCTGGAGGCTCTGGATGCCATCCAGTCGCCGAGCCGTCCAACAGACAAACCTCTGCGTCTGCCTCTGCAGGACGTCTACAAGATAGGAGGCATGTCGAGCAATCACAACAAATGGGTAGAAACTAAATGCTGTAGGGATAATAGACTCTAGAAACGTATGAAACACCTCATGATCAGAGCGTTTAATCAAAACAGGTTGTTTTTTTATTGTAGATCAAGGCAAGGCAAGTTTATTTATATAGCACCTTTCCACACGGGTTAGGGTTAGGCAATTCAAAGTGCTTTACAAAAATGAAAGACATTCATTAAAAAGCAAAGATAATAAAATAAACATGAAAAGAAAAAATACATGAATACAAGTTACAGTGCAGTCTAAGAAGATTTGAATAGTTCAATTAAAAGCAGCAGCAAAGATCAAAGTAGTCAGAGTTGCAGCGGACCTGCAGGTTTCTGGGAGTTTGTTCCAGATATTTGGAGCATAACAACTGAACTTCTCCATGTTTAGTTCTGACTCTGGGGACAGAAAGCTGACCAGTCCCAGAAGACCTGAGAGATCTGGATGGTTCAGGCATTCATTGCTTTATAAATGAATTCTTTGACACACAGGAAGCCAGTGTAAAGACTTCAGAAACCATCAGAACTGTCTTTATGTTGATTTAACACTAGAATAGAATTGTATACCTAAAACCGCCACCGGGGTCACATTGACCCGGTATTAGAATGCATTGATTTTCAAGGTAAAAGTATTGCTTTAAAAAGCAATTGTATTAAATTGTTTCGTTTATTAACGCTACAACATAGCGTTTCTTGAGGCGGTTGTCATTGTTGGGTGAAAAGCAAACAGCTGTTTTTTTTTTCTCTCTCTCTCTCTCTCTCTCTCTCTCTCTCTCTCTCTCTCTCTCTCTCTCTCTCTCTCTCTCTCTCTCTCTCTCTCTCTCTCTCAAACCGCAGTAGACAAAATGCGTTGCTATAGCAACACGTCATGTTTGTTTACACGCAAAATCAATAGCACGAAAAGGGGTGGGGTCAATATGACCCGCTGGGCGGAAATAGGTATAAATGGCAATTTTTTGGGCCGATTTCTTCAATCTGACTTCATATTGACCATTTTTAACAACATAGGGTGCTACATACCACAATTTCAGGAAAAAGTCACGGACTGGGAGACTTTAATATTTTATTGAAAAAAAGTTACATACAATAAAAAACAGCTCTGGGTCAAATTGACCCGATTGGCGGTTCTAGTGTTAAAGGTCCTTCATTGAATGCTACATTTCTCAGGTATTGGAACTGTGCCTGTGGGCCGTGTGGAGACTGGGATACTAAAGCCTGGCATGGTGGTGACCTTCGCCCCCGTCAATGTGACTACTGAGGTGAAGTCTGTGGAGATGCACCATGAGGCACTGAATGAGGCCCTGCCTGGAGACAACGTGGGATTCAACGTCAAGAATGTGTCGGTCAAGGACATTCGCCGTGGAAATGTGGCCGGCGATAGCAAGAGCGACCCCCCGCTGGAAGCTGCCAACTTCACTGCTCAGGTAGACAAAGGATGTGTTGATAGAAAGGAAACATGAACATGATTAAATCAGTTTGAGTCGGAACTATTAATAGTCTTGAGGAAAATTTGCTGTAAAGTCTATTTTTAGTACGCTTTGAATCCTTTTTTAGCCATGATGACTGTTTGATTGTCAAATTGACAGAGAGAAGGTGTCAAGATAAGACGGAACCCAAACAAGCCAAGTCGAGTCTTTGCAGTGAACTTCTTTGACAGAATATAAATGATCTCCTATAATTACCAGGCCTTTTAAATGTTGTGGCTTTGCTTTGCAGGTGATTATCCTCAATCACCCGGGCCAGATCAGTGCAGGTTACGCTCCTGTGCTCGACTGTCACACTGCTCACATCGCCTGCAAGTTTGCAGAGCTCAAGGAAAAGATTGATCGCCGCTCTGGCAAGAAGCTGGAGGACAACCCCAAATTCCTCAAGTCTGGAGATGCTGCCATTGTGGATATGGTTCCCGGCAAGCCAATGTGTGTTGAGAGCTTCTCCGAGTACCCTCCACTTGGTAAGTTCAAGTGTAGTTTTATTGAATTTCAACAGCTTGATACCAGATGAAACCATCACCTAAAGTAACTGTACTCCTCTTCACCTCTCAGGCCGCTTTGCAGTGCGGGACATGCGTCAGACTGTGGCCGTCGGAGTGATTAAAGGTGTGGAGAAGAAGGCCTATTCCACTGGTAAAGTTACCAAGTCCGCACAGAAGGCCCAGAGGAACAAATGAATGTTGTGCTTCTCTGCCGACCGCAAGGTCTCCCAGGGCAGGACATCCGTCATCCAATTCCACTCTTCAATTGGCTGCTTAATAATCAAAGACTGGTTAATCATCACAATGCATCGAAAAAGCATTCGGCGGAAAGAACGACATTTAGATCTCGAGTCCTTGAGGCAGCAATCCTGACTCCATTGGTTAGATTACCATTAGTTACAATGTAATATCAATCAGTTAACGTGCACAGTCCATTCGGTTCATAACAATATTTTTCTGTGATATTGATATTGAACTATTAGAGATACTGAAACTTATCACCGCTCAAGCTTTCTGGAGTGCAGGCACTGTTCTCTTTGTGTTGTCTTGCTTTTAGTGTTTGTTTGTAACTTCATGGTGCTCTGTATGGCACAATGCTATAACTACGTTCTTCCGAGTAGTAGATAAGTAGAACTTGTTGTGTTTAAATTATAAAAAGGACTTAAAACAAATGGTGGATATGTGCCCTTCCCCGATGGTTTTAGAGTAAACTACCTGTTGATTCCTAAAGCACTTTGATTGGCATTTTGCTAACTTTGCACTTGAGAAGCTTTAATTGGCATACGCTACTACACCTTACTGTAAGATGGCATGAGCCTCTCTCTAACATTAAACACGTTTCAACCAAAATGTTGGACTGTGGTCAGTTTGTTTCCCCTTCAATGTCCTGCATGTAATTGACAGTGCCTTGAACGTTCCTATAGTTTAAAGAAAGTCTGATACAAATCAGAGCAGTCCGAGCATGTGTCCAGGAGATGGAGCTATTGGTTCAGGAACAAAATAGGAATTTTCAAATGCAGTGTATGACAATCATATAATACAAAAATGCATACAGTAAATGTTTTTATAGAGCGCTTCTCGTAGTACTCAAACACACATTGTGTACACAAGATAAAATGATCATATGAAAACACCTCACTTAAGATATACACATTTGTAATAGATGTATTGTGGGAACAAATAAACCAGTGGAAGTTCTAAAGGACGACATGATCACTGGTGTGAAGACAGGTGCAGCAAAGTTTTGGATATAGTGAAGTTTATCTATGAATGTGATGAAGGTATGGATCAAAGTTTCTTTCTCAGTTAAGAAGGAGAGTGGTGGGTGGAGACTAGGGTTGGGAACCAAAACTCGGTTCCAGATGAGAACCGATAAGAAAATGCCGGGTACCGGGTACCCATACAAAATACACAATTTCGGTTCTGCTTAACGGTTCCTAAACGCGGTAGACCCTGTATTCCAGCGGGTCCGTCTGCCCGGTGGAATACAGGGCGGACTTGGAGAATCACAGAACGGCCGGTCGTCAGCGGGCCGTTGACGGCCGGCTCGGTACGCTGACGGCCGGCACCGCCCTTCATTTTTTTAAACGGCATCATATAAATTGCGCTGACAGGCGACAGAGGTCCACAGTTGCCCCGCAGCGATGCTCCCCCGCCCTCCCGTAGACATTTCACGAGCTCAGTCACTTCATAACACCAAAGATAGGTCGCGGTAAACACTCTGAAGTGAGGCTCCACTACACTAAAAAAGAAAAAGAAAAGGCAAAGTGTAATGCCTGTTAATAGCTTGCCACAGGCATAGCTCAGTTAAAATAAAGCACAGCTATTGTGCAATACATTTGTATTGCATGTATATTTTTTAGTAACAATTTCAGTTAAAGCTGAAAAGAATAAATATATTTTTGTTATCTAAACGTTTGACCTCTTTATTTTACAATTTTGGAATCGAAACGGGGAATCGATAAGAACCGGAATCGATAAGCAGAACCGGAATCGAAATCGGAATCGATAAATTTCAAACGATACCCATCCCTAGTGGAGACACGTTTTTAGTGTGAACAAAATATACTTTTCCTTTGATTATATTGATGTGGTAATCAAAGGAGTAGTTGCTGTTGAAAATGACTCCCGATGTTGCGGATGTGTGTTGAGGGACAAAGAGTGGAGTGGGTGTATAAACACTTACTACAGAGGAAAACTAAAGGGGCGTGTTCTTATTCCTTTCCCGGAAACTCTTTGGGTACAACTGACAGAGCTGTTTCATTGCTCTCATTGCAGCATCATGACTGGTAGAGGGAGAACATGCAAGGCAAAAAGCCCTGACACTAAGTGTGCCAAGAGTCAATCTAAACCTGAGGAAATGAAACATGAATCTCCTCCCAGATGTACGAGGAAGGACTTTAAAGAAGAGAAGCAGAAAGGCGCCACAAAGGAACAGAAACCCAAGGGGCAGAAAAAGACGAGCAGCACTGACGAAAATCCATCTGCACAGAGCATCCGTAAAGAGAAGACCACAAAACATTTCACAGAAGAGGTGAGCAAGCAGCAAAGTACACCTGCAGATAACAAAAAGGCTCCTGTGCAAGGCAGACAAGCCGAAACAACAGAACCAGTTACAAAGTCAAAGAAGATGCAGCCAAAGGGCACTACAGAGGATTCTCCAAAAACCACAAAGGAAAAAAAAATTGTCAGGAAGGAAAAATCCCCAGAACAATCTAGAGAGGAGAAGACGAAGGTGCAGCCGGAGGACATCAAGACGGCAAAAACATGCATTGCCAAAGAGAAAATTCCAGAGACAAAAATGCAGCCAGTGAGACCCAAGGAGAACCCAAAGGCTGATCGGTGTGAAGGCAAAGTGGACACTATCCTCTCCACAACTCTGGACAAATTAAGAATAAAAAGTGATGAAAAATCATATACATCCAAAGTTGTTAATGAACTTGTAAACGCCATACTTTCGCATTTGAAACAGAACACTCAATGCTTTAAAGAAGCCAAACCACTACGGACTGGGAGTTACTATGAAAATCTAAAGGTAAGTCACTTTGGTTCATATCTCCTCAAACAAACACTGGTTTTCATAATTTCTTAGGAAAAGAGCAAGGGGTCTGTAAGTAGGTGGAAGATATACTTACTTAAGTTAGTGCCGTACTTAAAAAATAATGTCTTTAAATAATGTGGTTTTTTCGTGTTTGCAGATTTCTAATCCGGATGAATTTGATGTCATGCTGGCCATTCCAGTTGACCGAGTGGACGTGAGTCCGTTTGGAGATGATGGAGCCTTTTACAGTGTGGAGTTAAAACGTGGCAATAGCCCTCTGAAGAGATTTGAAGAGAGCAGCACTTTATCCGCCAGTAAAATGCTTGACGAGTTCAGGTTAGAAGTCAAGGAATGTGCCAAGAAATATACAGGTAACTGCCAGAACGTAGATATAAAAAGATCCAAAAGGGAAATCGTAAGGAAAAAGTCTGTGTAGAAGCCAAATGCTACTTAGCCTGAATTCATTATTTGTGTTAAGTAACTTTTATTTGTTTGTTGAGCACTTCCGGTATGTCACATGGGTGTGGTTTACTGTACTGTAGGTCACCCGTTTCATGTCGAGTGCGGATGACAGAGGGTGAACTTGTGCTGTCATTTTTTCTGTTGACCGTTTTTGTCCCTATAATTACTGTTTCTATTTTGTTTATTAAATATCGTCGAACTATCTTACTTCAGTAGGCCTATGGACTTTCTCATTGAAAACGCATCGCAGCATAAAGCCAAGCTTAGCCTCTCGGCGACTCAAACTTAACTGGAAATTGAGCCGCCAGTCTGCTTTAGTCAAATGTGTATACATTATAAAACCATAATGAATACTAAATCTAAATTGTGCTTCTTGTTTGTATTTTCAGGATGGGAGGTGACAAGGAAGAAAAAAGGCTGCCCTGCAGTGACTCTGATCAGAACAGTACAATCGGTCACCGTCTCACTGGATATCGTTCTGAGCCTCGTGGTTAAATCGAGCTGGCCATCTTTCACCAAAGAAGGCCTTCGAATAGATAGCTGGCTGGGCACTAAAGTAAAGCGGGAATACAAGTGGGAGCCATATTATCTTGTACCAAAATTTGAAGGCACAGGTACAGAAGAGAAAGACGGGGTCCTAGCCAAGGGTAAGCCTTTCTCGTTGTTACATACACAACATTTTGGAGCTTTTACATAAGCTATTTAATGAATGAAAACTGGAAAAAAGGGAAGCTTAAACTTTCCTTACCCATTGAGTATTTTCTCTTCTTTACCACGCAGATACTTGGAGGGTGTCATTCTCTCATGTTGAGAAGGCCATACTGAAAAATCACGGATCGCAGAAGACATGCTGTGAGAAAGAGGGAGAACGCTGCTGCAGGTGAAGATTTTAACTTAATCCTCAAGTAAAAATAGACTTTTGTCCAATGCATTGCCATTACTTATATAATAGAATATATCTTTATTGTCATCATACAAAGTACAACGACATTTCTTTGGCAACTCTCACTGCAGTAAAAAATAGACACAATAAATAGCGATGACAGTGCAACGAGATACAATTCAATGTCAATGTGCATATTTACACTTACAGTCTAAATATATATTAGTAATATAGCCATAAGTATGTCTACATAGTGGTGTCTTTGAGTGGTGTGTGTGTGTGCTCACAGTTGTTGTAATGTGCTCTGAGGTTGGACAGATTATTATTGTCCTCAATTTAAGGGTACCTAAGTATGTTCCTTTGTCTTTACATACAGGAAGGACTGTTTGAAGCTCTTGAAGCACCTTCTCAGTCTGCTGAAGGAAAATAACTCTTCATTTGAAAAGTTTTGTTCCTATCACGCCAAAACCACGCTGCTCCACGCCTGCTGCTCCAGAACTAAAGACACGGACTGGAGGCCCTCGAGTCTGAGCCAGTGTTTCCGCCTGCTTCTGGAGGACTTTGTGTCCCATCTGGAAGAGGGTATACTCAACAACTTCTTCATCCCAACCCAGAACCTGCTCTCCAGTCTCAGCAGGAACAAGTGCAACAGCCTGGCTCGTTGCATCAGGGAGGAATGCGACAAGGGCTTTCCTATTTTCAAATGACAACTTCACAAGAAGAGTTTGACCTGTGACTGCACCGCAGAGAGTTTGAAACATCTTTCAACAAAGAACTGGGCAACTTAACCCCAGGGTAATTGTTCAAGAAAGCATATTTGAAATGGAATTGTTGTAATTAATGCTCGTGTCTATCACATTGATTTATTTTCTCTAAACATACCTTTTAATAAATGTCTAGCTTGTCCATGTTTGGCTTCTTTTGTATTTCTTAAATGTACTGCAACACCAAGTCCTTCATGACAGTCAAAGTAAGAAAATGTAAGTAAACACAAACTGTCAATCGCTAACTATATCTTGAAGGATGCAAGATATGCAGAAATCATGAAGTTGAATTTAATAACTTCTCTAAGACCCTTTTTATAAATGAAGGGCTCATTGCTATTTACATCAGCAAAACACTTCATAATCTTACAAGTCAAAAATGGTCATATAGAGTAGGTTATATAACGGTTTAAATAAGATTGATAGTGATAAGGGAAATCAAGTTTTATACAATACAAAATTGTGCGCTTAAGTTTGTTAATTAAAGTTATGATGGAGTGATAAAGAAAAGTTAAGACTGCTGGTCGGGACTTCTTAGATCAGTGATGTGACATACAACTTAAAATACATTTGAGCTTGAATCTTTTCTACCATGGAACAATTGCAGTCATTCAAATGAATAACACGTTGCAATGCTTTGGAAAATAATCATGTTAAGACTAAATAAGTTGTAATAAATGGGTTCAAACAGAAACACCTTAGTATTTCACTTGTGTTGAAGAAAGGGCCTGATAGCAAGACTTAGCTAAATGTGTTGTCCTCGAACGACCAGCTCACGTGTCAGAAGTGCTGACAGCAGGGACGGCAAAAGTACACACATCCTTTACTCAAGTAGAGGTACAGATACTCGTGTTTAAAAATACTCTGGTAAAAGTAGAAGTACTGACTAAACTTCTTTACTCAAGTCAAAGTAAAGAAGTTTGGGCTTTGAAATGTACTTCAGTAAAAAGTACCCATAACTACCAGGTGTTTTAAAGAGTACCTGACCTCCCTTTATATTAATAGAACAATAATGTCATTGTTAGCTAATGAATGTTTCCATGCTGAACAACGGCAACATGACAACGTTCTCATTGGTCCCTCTTCTTTAGAGAAGACCAGGAAATGATGGATACACGGATCGTGTTCAAATCAATAGGCACCCAATGACTAACTAATAATGATCGCGCCACCAAACACACATTCAAACTAAAGGAACCAGCCTGTTTGGAAAATGAGAGAAGTAGAAATTAGCCTACAGGTATTTGTGTTAAAAATGTAAGAAGTAAAAGTCGTCAGAAAAATAAGTAGTGGAGTAAAGTACTGATACCAGAAAGATGTACTTAAGTACAGTAACAAAGTATTTGTACTGCACTACTTCCCACTTCAGGCTGATACATTTTCTAAACGGTGTTGAAACTGATTTGTACACTTCTGCATTCGTCAGAGCCAAACCACCAAAAGCTGGCATGGCTTACTTCAGTAGTAAAGAACAACATTGCGAAATGTTTAATTATTATTATAGGAATCCTTAGAGCTGTGTTTTTGCTTTGATTTCCTGCTTAGTCATTCACCACCACATCTACAAGTCTTCTAGTAAATCTTACATGGTCAGCTGAGCAGTCACTTCCTGTCCATGTGCTTCAGAGGAGCTTTCACGGTAGGGTAGGTAAGAATGGAGAAACCAACTCGAGTGCGCTAGAATTTGAAAGTAGGGGTGGGCGGATCGATCCCAACATATCGATACTTCCGATATTACGTTACGTTTCAAAATATCGATACTAGAGCCAATAGGATCGATACTTTTATACTTTTCCCCCTCTCCTCTACTCGTCAATTTCATCAAAAACTATGTGCAGAGTGCAGACGAACACAATGCGCTCTTTCCTTCTCTCTCCACTGCTGTCCTCCTCTCCTCGAGGCTCCCGCACACGCAGCGCGCTCCCTGCCTGACCGCCGATTATCAAGCTGACTGACAGCAGCAGCCAGCGACTCACGAGTGCGATACACACACGCGCATGATTGCTGAGAGAAAGAGGAGCGTTGTATGGAGCTATTTCACAACTGTCAATGAAAACTTAACGAACTGTGATGTGTGCAAGAAGGCAGTTCGCTACTGTGGCCACTTTGTATTGTTATTTTCATGCTTGCACTTTACATTTGCTAAAGTAAAACGTTTATTTGTCTATAAAAACGGTCCTGTCTTTAATCATGAAAATGAATTCAGATTTAGTCTATGTATGATGCTTTCAGCTCAAAAATCATGTCATGCAGCTCTCCCCTATATGAAAGTACATAAGACGCTTTTCATTAAAAAAAGTATAGGTATCGGCGATACTGGCCCTGAAATAATTGGTATCGGATCGAATCCAGATTTTGTAGTATCGCCCACCCCTATTTGAAAGTACACAACCGGAAAAAATCTGCCCCTTCAGACTTCCTTACAGAGCCCCTCCTCCAACACACACGAACACGCACATGACCAATGAGGGCACGAGATAAGTTTGTGCACAGATGGAAGGCTGACAGGCAGGTAGGCCATCCAGTTATTTTAGCCGGGCCGGCTCAGATGATTGGTCGTGCTTTTTACAGCGCCACGGCTTCCAGAGATGAAATTATTTTATGTATTTATTGCTTATTGTCAAAGCATTTAATATATTCATTGCTATCGGGATGTTAAGAGTAGCATTCCATGGAATATAACAAGTGTTTCTGAAGTGAATTACCTACCCCACCTTTAATACTGGGCTTCACTTCCTGTGGAAAGAAATATTTGGTAATTACAAGACTGAATAGATTTGCCTTTTTCTAATTAATGATTATAAACTAACATTTACCTTTGGCGTCTTCTTTGTAAACTTTTCCCATGGTAGTTGATTTATGAAAATGCGTCAATGCAGATTTAGTCATTTCTTTATGACATTTTCGATATGACAAATTGCCAAGCCAATAAAATACACATGGTGTCAAATCTCTTTAAAAAGGAGAATTTATTTTACAGATTGAATTCTAGCCTGATAAAGAAATGACATGAACAAAAGATTCAGTGATTGTTAACACTGCAATGGTTGGTGAGTTACAGACAGGAGAAAACTGTCAGAATCGTGCATTTCAAACATTTTTTTAAACAGAAGCACAACACAAAGTGCCTCACTGATAAAGGATGACAATCCATCAAAACCCATGCAAACACAACTTTTCAATCAAAGGAAATGTATAAAAGGAAATATATACAATCAACAATAAATGTACAACAGATCCTGAACTAACCTAATGAGAAAAACGTTATTGCTAAATTATAATTCACTCCGAAAAGTATATTGCTTTTATTTTTTATCTGACAGATAGTATTTTTTTTATTACAAAGTGTCAACAACAACCATTTTTTTGTCTTTATAAACACTTCTGAGTCCTTATGTAGGGAACCTTGTGATACGCGTGGACATTGACTAGAACGCCCATTCAGAGTCTTCATCTCTGCCTCTTCTCCCTCCACCTTCTCTCCTTCCCCATCCTCCTCCTCCTCCTCCTCCACCTCCACCACCTCCTCCTCCTCCCCATCCTCCTCCTCTTCCTCCCCCCCCTCCTCCTCCTCTTCCTCCTCCTCCTCCTCTCGGACTGTCCATCTCTTTGTCTCTCTTGTTCTTCGCGAATCTCTCTGCCATAATCACCAGCTCCTCAGGGACTTCCTACAACAGGATTAACAAAGAGTACATTCATTTAGACATTAGATATTTTACTAAAATTATATATATATATATATTTTTAAACATGTTCAATTCAGATGACATGACGCACTCATCCCCTTCAATAACAGTGTTTACTTAAGCTTTCATATTGCAAATACTAGCTGTAAACTAAGCATTTGTTCAACAATATATTTATTTGAAGTGAAACAATAGCATGCTTTTGTTTATTAGTAAATACAATAAAACCTATTGTCCCTCAGCAGTGAAATACCAAAGGGAGAGGTGCATGCCTGACAATTCTATGAACACTTTGAGTTACCTTACTGTCAAACACATTTGAAGGTAAAGCAAAAGGTTTGTCAAAATAATATGTTTGCACCAACCTGTCCAGCTCGCTCCAGGATGAGAATCAGCTCAGCGGCCAACCTCCAGTTCTCTCTTGTTACCAGGGTAATGGAAGCTCCTGAGCGCCTGGAGCATAAATGTATCACCATTAAAACACAGGCAGTGATTTTCAAATTGTGAGACTCTCAGAATAAGGTGATCATTACTGTTGCGTTCCCTCCTAAACTAGGGGGTACAAAGGGGAGTAAGGAAATGTGAAAATAACCGGGAAAGAGAAAAAACTGATTTGTGAAGCCACAAGATGATGTTTTAAATAATCAAAAAATAAAGAGGGCTCACCAGCCAATTTGCAAAGTAAACTAATGACAAACACACAAACTCTTACCCTGCTCGTCCAGTGCGGCCCACTCGATGGACATACTCCTCTATGTTGCGTGGGAAGTCATAGTTATAAACATGCGTTATGTCATGGACGTCCAACCCTCGAGATGCCAAGTCTGTCGCGACCAGGATACGAACTCGGCCTGGAAAAATATTAAATTGTTGGTCAATTGTCTAAGGGACAGTTTCGTCCTACAGGACATACGACTGTTAAACACCTGCACTTCTGAAAGAACATCCATCTGGTTGTAACTTATATATATCAATATTCCAATTACTTGTAGATAGACTATTCTGCACTATTTCTATTAACTTGCACTATTATCTGTTGTATTGTGTTGCACTGTTGGAGGAGCCTGTAACCAGAGTTTCCGCTAGAATATTTTTTTGCCGGTCAAAATGTCCGTTAAAGTTTCAATCTTCCGGACAAAATTAGAAAAGTGCCGGTCAAAGGTCTTCTTTGTTATTTATTGAGCTTTAAAAACAAATTGATATGATTCGATATTAAACAAACTAATTATAGTGGATTAACTATTCAGAAGTGTTCAGTAACTTACAATGACACCGGAATAATAAATGGAGCGCTCTCTCCCTCTCCTGACAGCCCATCAGTATCATGTCGCTCGCGGATCCAGTAATGAGTGACCCGATAGTAAAACTAAACATATCTATACAGGGATGCAAACTCATCAGGTATGAAAAAGGTGACAAGGACCCGAGCCCCCCGACCCCACGGAATATCGGCTTTAAAATGAGGAATAACAGGATTTTAGCAGTCAGAACAACTAAAGCAGCAGTTAATAATAACAGAAACGCCAAAGACTCACATCTAATAGAAATATATGAAAGCATTTAATTTAATTGTGTAGCAGGTGTTATGGAAATAATTATCATAGACGCCAATTAGTAACATACAGGACAAACCTTGATGTCCGTTTACCTTCTTTAAGGACACAGGCTGCTTAGCCAATAATGTTATTGTTCCCATTCTGTGACCGGTCAATATTGGGATACAGATGGTCTGTGTTGTGGGTACACTGGGACACTTCCTTCTCTGTATTTGTGGACTCCAAGGTAAAATCTTCGAGGTCATAAGTGTCCGAAGCAAGTAGCTCTGTGTTCCCACACTGTTTAGGCTATCTTCTCAAATATGTTGTTTACTCTCTGCGAAACCAGTTAGATGGGCTGGCAAGAGAGAGGCTCTCCAGAATTGACGTGGCAACTCTACCGTGAAGTCAGATCCTCTGACTCTTGGACTTGTGATGTGAATCCTCCGGCCGTTAACTCGTAATAAACCACCAGTGTTTGACATCAAAGCTACTGCTCCTACCGTGTCTCCTTCCTGAGTCGGTGACTCCCACTGCATAGCTACACAGAAGTTTCCTCTACAGCAGTCAGTTTATAATTTTGGCAGCACTGTTGAACATTTTGAAAATGTATTTTCATGCCTCTGTGCAAGGCTTAGTCTTTCTATCTTAATAGCCACTGGTGTAACTAAGTTCATTAACTCAAGTACTATACTTTGGTACAATTTTGAGATACTTGTACTTTAAGTATTTCAATGTTTTGCTACTTTGTTCTTCTTCTCCTCTACAGTTCAGAGGTAAATGGTATTTAATCCCTTTAGTTACTTCACAGATGTGGAAGAATGATGTGAAATATAACCAAGTGTTAAATCAGACTTTAGTTCCACCTGGAGTAAATCCACAAGCTACCCTGCAGTATACAAAGTCATTCAAACTAGCTGCACCTTTACCAGCTTTGAAAACACTTTCATGATCAATCATTATAAAACATATCATATATATTATTCTGAGATGAACCAATCTGCACAACGACTACTTTTACTGTCGCTACTTTCACTATATTTTGATGAGAATACTTTAGGAACATTTTGAATGCAGTACTTTTACTGTAACAGAGTATTCCTACACTCTGGTACTTCTAGTACAAGACCTGAGTACTTTTACTTAAATACAAGATCTGAGTACTTCTACTTTTACTATATTTTGATGATAATACTTTTGTACTTTTGTTTGAGGAACACACAGCTCGCGCTTCATTATAATATATAAAAAAAGAACACCATGCGTGTATAATGGCACATAACAGCTCGCGGCCGCAGATTACTCCGGGTACCGGGTACCCATACAAAATACACAATTTCGGTTCTGCTTAACGGTTCCTAAACGCGGTAGACCCTGTATTCCACCGGGTCCGTCTGCGCCGCAGTGGAATACAGCCAGGGTAACCCCCTAATCGCACCAGGAGCGTCTGCGCTGCGGCTGCGGCGTTTTTAGCGATCGCGGCCACTCTAGTTAATGGGTGCTATTCCACCAGACCCGCTGCGCCGCGGCTCGAAGCGTCCCAGAAGCTCCTCGCCGCAAGGAATTTCTAAAATATAGGATGAATCCTATTTTTGACACGGCGCAGGCAGGAAGTGGAATGTTCATCCAACAACTGCGAGGCTGCACACAAGACGCTCCGCTTCCGCAACGTTTTGAAACGCGCCTGGTGGGTTAGGACGCAGGAGGAGGTCGTAGCGCGGCGCAGACGCTCCTGGTGCGATTAGGGGGTAAGGGAGGACTGGCCATCTGTGTGTTCTGGAGAATCACAGAACGGCCGGCTCAGTACGCTGACGGCCAGCACCGCCCTTCATTTTTTTTTGTAACGGCATCATGTAAGTTGCGGCGACAGAGGCCCACAGTTGCCCCGCAGCGAGGCTCCCCCCGCCCTCCCGTAGACAGTACACAAGCTCACTTCATAACACCAAAGATGGATCGCGGTAAACGCTCTGAAGTGAGGCTCCACTACACTAAAAAAGAAAAAGACAAGGCACAGTGTAATGCCTGTTAATAGCTTGCCACAGGCATAGCTCAGTTAAAATAAAGCACAGCTATTGTGCAATACATTTGCATTGCATGTATATTTTTTATTTGTAAAAATGTCAGTTAAAGCTTAAAAAAACCAAGATATTTTTGTTATCTAAAGTTTGACCTTTTTCTTTTACAATTTTGGAATCGAAACGGGAATCGATAAGAACCGGAATCGATAAATTTCAAACGATACCCATCCCTAATATGACTACTTGCTTATTTAAAGACACCTAAACAATAAGCGTCGCTATGCAACCGGGTGAGGCCGCAAAGTATAGCGCAGCATTATGCATTTGTTTACATGCCCACCGGAACCCCGAGGCATTACCAACAGATCAACGCACAATCAACCCACACAGGACATCTCTTTCTCCACATTAAGTGTTAGATATTAGAATTGACTATTCTTGTCTGTCACATACTCTTCTTGTCTGTCACATAAGTGGCGCAACTGATGCGGTATTGCGCTAAAGGGAAATTATTTTGACTGGAAATTTTTAGATTTGCCGTCTTCAGCATATTTTACCGGTCAAAGTCCGGTAATTACCGGCTAACGGGAACTCTGGTCATAACTACACTGTAGCTATGCACACATGACAATAAAAACCGTGAACCTTGAATTTGGCTTTTTAGCATTGACTTGTGGGTAGCTCATTGGTTTCAGTCTGCCCCGATTCCCCAGGCAGAGAAAACACACTTTCCTCTCCGCTACGTACTGTTTTTGAAGTCTCTGAGGGCCTCTTCACGGTCACACTGCTCACGGTCACCATGGAGACTCTGCACAGCCATGCCCTGCAGACACATGTCACTGGCCAGGTCATCACATCTGAAATAGCATGAGACAAAAGCATACTCTTTACTGAAATGGTAAGTCAGTATGTGGTTAATTGGTATTTCAGGGTATATGCAGGAATCCTGAAGTCAAATGTCAGACCTTTTAAGACCTTTTTTAAGACCCTTTCCGTACATTTTAAGACCTCATCGCCACTTTGAGTTTTAACCGGTTACCTTGGCGACACACTTTACCTCATATTGACTATATACAGTATTGATTGTCCTTCCTCCTTATCTTACAACTATTTGGACGCAAACTTGCATTTCCCCATAACGATGTTGCTTAGCAACCGGCGTAAACGGACCTTCGCGCTATCAAGCAGTGAGCGTGCGATGTCCTGTTCAGATGACGTCAAATCCAACGGGATGCCATAAATAAACGACACAGAATCACACTACACACCTACGCAATGATTACATTCAGGCAGACGGTAGAATACAACCTCTTTGGACACTTTATATACTTATTGAAAACAAGCTACGCAATGTGATACCTTGGAAAATGCCATTTAATACTTTTTAATAGCCTTCATTTTTCGCTACATTTATTTATCAACTTTTAAGACCCCGCGGACCCCCTGAATTTACCAGCAACTGTTGGTGGTAGTTAAAACCACTATTTACTTCCTTGTTTACAAGCCATTTGTTAGTGACCCATTCCCCACTCACACAATCTTCTTGCCAACAAAGATGAGGACTTTTTCCTCGGGCAGCATGTTCCTGATGAAGTCGAACAAGTAGGACTTTTTGTCTTCTTCATGGACGATCAGCACCGTTTGGTCCACTGTGTTAACCGCCTGAGACCGAGAGAAACAGGAAGCAAGTAAACATGAATTATCAGACCACACAGGATTTGTAATGTATTTTCTACAAAAAAGGACAAATCTGATAAGAATATATAAAGGAGAAATAATTTAGCTTTTTTTGTGAATGAGAAACCTGAATTTCCCTGTTTGCTCTCATTTAAAATTAGACACAACAAAAACACAACACATCAACACTTAAATGTTTTATTTTAACTTACCGCCAAGTCCAGGGTTCCCACATAAACCATCATGGGGTTCTTTAGATAGGACTTTGCCAATCGTCTCACACCTGTGGGCCAGGTGGCACTGAAACATGGACATTTGATATAGATTAACAAAGCTAGTTTTTCAATTCTAAACCCAGGGTTCATACACTTTTTCACCAATGACTTCTCCATGACCTTTACCTAATTTTCCATGACCAAAAAAATTACTCTTTCTCAGCAGTACCACTGAAAATGGTTTATTTTAACATGGAACAGGAAAATAAGGTCTGCATATGAAACATGTCGTGCCTATCTAAAACAAATCAAATAGGCTTACTAGCTTCTACAGGCTAAAGCAACTCAAATCTCTCACCCGCAAAATACCTCGCCAGTTAAATGCCATTTTACGTTTCATTACTATACAGTATTTATTATCATTATAGTATTACTATTTTGGCGATTAGCTAAAATATAAATTATATTTGATGCAACTTTAGTTACATTTCCACAACTTTGGGAAAAATATTGTTTTCCATAACTTTTCCAGGGCCTGGAATTAGCATTTTGAATTTCCGTGACTTCTCCAGGTTTTTAATGACCGTAAGAAGAACCCTGTAAACCGCACATCCTACAATATAATATATCCTACAAACAGCCTTCATAGCACTTCTGTAAGGAAAAGCCTATAAAAGAAATTTAACGCAGGGGTCAAATTTGCTTTTTAAAATTGTTTCCATTCAATTATACATTTATTTCCCATTCCTTCTTACCTTTCTTTTGACAAAATGTAAATAAATGACAATGTTGTGATACAGAATATATAACTTTCATGTTAAAACGGTAATAAATATACACCATGATGAAACACATGGCCTGAAATGATGAATACATGCACGATAACACAATCTCTAAACTGTGGAAGGACAACAAACTTGTTATTTTATGGACAGTGTCTGCAATCTAAACGCTTACTTGTGTCCCAGTGTCCCGTCTATTACACGTGATGGAAAACATTTGCTAATAAAGAACTTTCCGTGACCTGATTTATACCTGGTCATGATAGTCTGTCGGTCGGGGCGGATGTCGATCAGAATCTTCATAATCTGGGGTTCAAAGCCCATATCCAGCATCCGGTCTGCCTCGTCCAGCACCTTTAAGTAAGTAACATTTATTTATAAAGCGTCACAAAGTGCTTGACAAAACATTAAGACATCATAGGAATCATAAAATAATCAAGGACCACACAAGCAACGTGTTAAGAAGTGCTACAAACACAATACACAATAAAAACATAGGATAAAATAAAAGCACAGGTTCCTAATGATCAGAGCAGTTATTCAAAACAACCCATCTGTACTCCAACAAAACATTTAAAAATAAACATATAGCCCTGGCCGATGCCAACACCCTAGACCTGAAGAGTGTCACAGATAAAAGCAGACAGCAGACCAAGTAGGTGATGGAGCGCAGATTGATGAGCTCGTTCATCTGGAGGTCGTTCAGTCGGCCCGGGGTCGCGATCACGATGTCCACGCCGCCCCTCACCGCGTTGATCTGAGCTCGCCTGTCCCCTCCGCCGTAGATACAGACACTGAGAACAGAGGAGGAACAGTCATGGCCGAGTCACCGTGATAAGCTCATTCAATAAAAGGAATACTTCCACCCAAAAAACGATTTGTGTATCAAGTACTAAACCCGTGTTACCATACATTTGTTTTGACCCCCACATATGCCTCAGAGTGACTGAGGAATCCAAAAACTGAGAATTATAAATAAAAATAGGGGCCACACAACTCAAGCAGTATCGTCCAAGTCTCATTGATCAATTCTCGCTAAAACATGACTATTTTAAAACACTTTGGCGTAAGCAGCTCATTCTTGTGCCAGTGTGCTACTTGTTTAAGTGTTTTTAAATCAGGGTGAATAATGGATGTACAAATTATAAATATTGTCTAAGAGTTATTTGAATAAGACTGCTGGACCTTTTGTAGCCTTTAAAGCTGTACTTGCTGCACTCCTGTTCAATCTGCAGGGCCAGCTCTCTGGTGGGAGTCAGCACCAACATGCCCGGACCCCCCCGCTTGGATCTGGGCCTGTCAAGGAAGAGAGAGAGGACAAGAAATAAGAAGTTTGACAGATAAAACAGCTCTAAATCAGAAGTAGATACAACACAGCTTTATTTATAAGGCACTTTAAAACCTCCAGACCAAAGTGCTGTACCAGTCAAATAAACAAACAAAACATGCACACATTTTTTTATCACAGCTCACACCATAATTAAGTACAAGTAAAGAGAGAACACACTTTGTTGTATAACATTGATACCTAAAGGAAGGGTCCTGAACTTACACAACTTGTCCGTCCATGTGGATGAAGCCTGGCAGCAGGTAGGCCAGAGTTTTGCCCGTTCCTGTCTGAGCGATGGCGATCACGTCGTCTCCGCTCAGAGACACTGGCCACGTCTGAGACTGAGGTGGAAAACACAAATATCATACATACAAGATTCAAGGCTTTTATTGTCATTTGTACATACAGGTATATGCAGGAATCCTGAAGTCAAATGTAAAACCTTTTAAGACCCTTTCCATACATTTTAAGACCTCATCGCCACTTGGAGTTTTAACCTGTTACCTTGGCGACACACTTTACCTCACATTGACTATATACAGTATTGATTGTCCTTCCTCCTCATCTTCCAACCATTTGGACGCAAACTTGCATTTCCCCATAACGATGTTGTTTAACAACCGGCGTAAACGGAGCTTCGCGCTATCAAGCAGTGAGCGTGCGATGTCCTGTTCAGATGACGTCAAATCCAGAGCCCCTCCTCCAGCACACACGAACATGACCAATGAGGGCACGAGATGTGTTTGTGCACAGATGGAAGGCTGACAGGCAGGTAGGCCATCCAGTTATTTTTAGCCGGGCCGGCTCAGATGATTGGTTGTGCTTTTTACAGCGCCACGGCTTCCACAGATACATTTTTTATGTATTTATTATCAAAGCATTTCATGTATTCATTGCTATCGGGATGTTAAGGTAGCGACACACCAAGCTGACACCAAATAACTGACAGACGGACCCGACTGTTGCGTCGCCTCACGTCTCCTGCGTCTTGGCCATGTGTCGCACTGGAACACACCGTAAAGACTTCAGCGGACAGCCAAGTTGCACGTACGAACTACGCATGCGTGAGTGGCAATAACTCTCCTTACCAGCAGGCGGCGGTAGTGTGTATTCGTCATTCAAAAGAGGCAACAACCGGAAGACAGACTGCGTGATAACCGAGAGAAGAAGAACAGACTGCGTGATATAAACAAACAACAAATGGCGTGCGTTCCATTTTCACTCTACAGCGAGAAGCTCACGGGGCTTTCCCGAACCTGTGTCGAGAGCTGGAGTTAAATGAAATCTCAGATTTGCCTTCTTAATAGTTTGTTTGGGTCCCTCACTTCCGTTTCGCTTCTCATGCACTGATTCGCTAAGCTGAACAGCCAATCGGAGTGATTTATTTGACCGACAGCCTTTGGCCGATTGCCTACCGATTCGACAAAAAAGGCGTTGGCACGGTCGAAAAGACACAACGGTGCCTTCTGAGTAGGGCGACAGGACGCTCATCGTCGGCCTGACATCCATCGACGGCCAAAATCGGCGTGGTGTGTCCGGGGCTTTAAGAGCATTCCATGGAATATAACAAAGTGTTTCTGAAGTGAATTACCTACCCCATTTTTGTAAAGCACTTTGAATTGCCTTGTGTTGAAAGGTGCTATATAAATAAACTTGCCTTTGCATTAATTTACATTATGGTAATATGAAAACCTTAAAATAGGAAGTCCTTTTTATTTATTTTAAAAAGCAAAGCAAGTTTAGACTAACTTGGCAAAAATCTGGAACCGTTCAGAGTAAACCCTTTGAACTCGACTAAAGCACATTTTATACTGCGTCACGGCTCTGTTGTAGAAAAGCTTAATGGAGGTTATTCTTTTGTGTAGCTGGTTCACATAGTCGACCTACTTTGTTCTAGAAATAACGACATGTGGCACACTCGGTTTCTCTGTTGCACTCAGTTTCTTTTCCAGGTTATGCTGTTCTATCAAATTGTTTGAATACAGACAACTTGGAGATATTGGTAGTTCAAATAAAAAGGACAATTCATGATTTTCTGGGAACTCGTGTTGACATTTCTTGAAAACGATTAGACACGTCAACATTTTCAAATATAAAGTTATATAGGGAGTGTCACTGAACTGGATTGCACACATACTAATCTAATGGCATCACACCAGAAGTTTCAGTTCAGGGTGCAGCCTCTTCCCTTCCACAGAATGAATGTTGTCAAACAGCCATTATCTATTTCATCAGACCAAGCCTTTTACAGTGAAACGAAAGGATGATGTTTAATTTCTTCTTGCATCACTCCTTATTTGGGCATTGAGAAACATGTAAAATACATGACACTTTTCTCGCCAAAATGGCTTCACCGGTCTGACAGTATTTTAAGGTGTCCGAAAATGACAGTAAAATAGCGGTATGCAATGTGTGTGAAGCAGAAATCCTGCAGCTCCACCCGCTGTGACGGACCGGTGAGCAAAACACACACACTAAGCGTTAGAACTAACACACTTAGCTATTTGATCTACCTCTGGAACTAAACTAGTTATAAATATGTTTATTCTTCACTGTCGGGTCACTCGTTACTGGATCAGTGAGCTGCATGAGACGGATAGGGACCGGCTGTCAGGAGAGAGAGAGAGAGAGAGAGAGAGAGAGAGAGAGAGAGAGAGAGAGAGAGACAGAGACAGAGAGAGAGACAGAGAGAGACAGAGACAGAGACAGAGACAGAGAGAGAGAGAGAGAGAGAGAGAGAGAATGAGAAGAGAGGGAGGGAGAGGGAGAGGAGAGGGGAGAGAGAGGAGGGAGAGAGAGAGAGAGAGAAGGAGAGGGGAGAGAGAGAGAGAGAGAGAAGGAGAGGAGAGGAGAGAGGAGAGGAGAGGAGGGAGGAGAGAGAGGAGAGAGGGAGAGAGAGAGGGAGGAGAGAGAATGAGAGAGAGAGAGGGGCGAGAGAGAGGGAGGAGAGAGAGAGAGGGGGAGAGAGAGAGGGAGAGAGAGAGGGATGGAGAAGGAGGGGGGAGAGAGAGAAAGAGAGAGAGAAGGAGAGAGAGAGAGAGAGAAGGAGAGAGAGAGAGAGGAAAAGAGAGCGCTTCCGCTCATTTCTCCCGTGTTATTCTCCAAAGTGAATGTAAACTTGAATAATGTACTTCATTTGAATGTAATAATTATGTTGGTTGTTTGTGGAAGCTCCAGTGAATGAGCCCCATTAACTGAGTTTTAAACATCACTTTAAATGGAAGATCCCCATAGGCCCCGCCCACTCGATCGGATCGGCCGATACTGATTCCGGCCGGAGCATCCCTAGTAAAAATGAAAGTAAAATGTGAGCCCTTGTACATTTTGTCCAGAGGAAAAGTTAACAAGGCTTACAGCTACATTAAAGAAGATTACACTTGATTCCATGCATCGCTTTAAAGATGTGCATAATCCTAAACAACCATTTTTACATCTCTATAGCAACCACAATTGAGTGTTTAAAAAGGTATAGAAAAGGTAACTTGTTCCTTAGATTTACACTAAAAATAATCTACCACACCAAATAACTAAGTGCGTGGTTAACGCATATATATATTAATGCTGTCAAAATTATCGCGTTAACGAATTTTTTTAAATTTTATTTTTATTTTTTAAATTGCGTTAAAAATATTTAACGCATTTAACGCATGTGCAGAATGGCCCGCCCCATACATCCCACCAGTGGCAGCGCCAGGGTATGGCTGGGGTAGGCTACACCCATACCAAGAAATGGCTTAGCCCCACCATGAAAAATGATGTTAAAGTAAGCAAAATAAAGTCTGCCAACTCGCGGAGTAAATTGCACAGACAGCAGTTAGTAGGATTGATTTCAGTAGCCACTTGTCTGGAAATACCGAAGACCAGAAACGGTTTTGAAAACTTTTGTCACGTAGTGATCGTCTTCTCAATAGAACATCTTTGATGTCTTCTGGCCAATCAGAATCAAGATAACGGCGTGGTGTTGTTGCAGGAAGTCCCGACGGAGAATACTTTTGCTGTAGTACAGGGGTGCACATAACTGGTACGCAGGTTATGTGCGTAATCTGAAATGCGTACCGTCACTTGTGTCACAAAGCGCATTTGCGTACCGACGTACTTGTGAAGCTTTTCCAGAAGGCGGTTAGATCACCGGGCGACAGAGTCGGTCTCCGTGTGCACAGACTGGGCTGCTGTTAACGTCGGTCTGTACAACGGAATTGTGCCAAAACTACGCCCCCCTTCACTGGAGAACTGCGCTGATCACAACGTTCACGAAGTACTCCACTAGTACTAATATGCTGCTGTGTTTATTGTATTTTTGTAACTCTGGCGCAACAATTTCCTTCGGGATGAAGGAATTCCAATTTCCTACTTTTCTAGGGCAGGAAATGTACTTTCTATTGTCTTCCCATTACTCTGTGGAAACACATAACAATTATTTCAAACAAAGGTTCAGATCAATGACTCAAATAAAAAGGTAATTTACAAACAAAAAAGTATGAATGAATATAGTTTTTCTGCTCAGCTGCCAATATATTTTGTCAAGTAAGATTTCCTTTTTGTTCTTTCAGTTCTGCTTTTATAAAATAAAAAAGGGAAACGCTCAATACTATAGCAGTAAATGCTGCGGGTATTTCCAGATACGGATCTTTGTAAATCACGGGGATTACTTTTGGCAACAGATAAGGTCACTACAGGTGGATTTGACTTTGCAACGTCTAACCACACAGTATGCCACAAGAATACTTTTGTTCTAAATATAAAAAGCGCCCATTTATCGGAACAGTTATAAAAGAAACTTGTGCATTTTACGGGACGGAGCGTGATGTTCCCCTGATTGGCAATTATTCATTTGTGAACTTTTTACTTTTCAAAGTTTGTGGGTTTTGGTTATTAATTAGGGATGTAACGATATATCGAATTTGTTTCTTTCTCAACCTTTATTTAACCAGGTGGTCCCATTGAGATCATTGATCTCTTTTTCAAGGGAGACCTGTTCAACATGGCAGCAAGTAGGTTACACCATGAACATAACAGATAACACAAAAGGACATCGTATTTACAGGGCTACATGTACATACCTAGAGACATTGACAAGTACCAACAGCATATTTATATCTCGCCCTGTCAATAAGCCTCACCTTCTTGGCAAAAACTGTATTGTTTTGAAGTGGTGGAGAGACAATGCACAGTTTGACCCACTGCTGTCACCCATGGCCAAAGCATATCTCTGTGTCCCAGCAACATCAGTACCAAGCAAGAGAGTTTTTTCAAAAAAAGAATTGTATTTATTTTTCAATATCGCGATAAATATCGTACCGTGGACTTGTTATCGCGATATTATCGTATCGTGAGTTTTTGGTATCGTTACATCCCTAGTAATTAAACCAAGTAGAAATTAACAGCCCGATTTAATGTGAATTCCATTTTCTCACCAGAGCTTTTGGTCAGTCTGATCAAACATAAGCCTCGTTCACAGCTTTGCTTCAATCTAATCTAACATTATGAAACAAGTTAACAATGTGGGTTACTTTGATTTGAAAATAGTCATCAGAAATGCTTTAAAGTATTTGTGTATTTTGTGGTTAGTGCCCGGCTCATACCTGGATAGGTGTTGGTTTTTCAAAGCCAACTCGATCAATATTTTCCATGATCTCTGGGAAAGGCTTGAAGGCCTCCAGGAAGGTGCGACAGGGATTTGGGAAGGGACGCTTCTCCCCATCCTCCAGAAGGTCATCCACAAAGATATTGTTATTCTCTTTCCTGTGGAACAAGAACATTGGGGAATTTGTTGCAAGGGTAATGAGTGGTTGGCCCCAATGTGGTTGTGTTAACATAAACCAGTGGTTCTCAAACTTTTTCTGTCAGGCCCCCCCTTTGGAGAAAAAAAAAAAGTCGGGCCGTCCCAACACAAGTCAGGCTCAGTGGCGGCGTCAGAGATTTCTTTTGGGGGTGCTGTGGGGTAGCTTGACGTTTCATAGAGGGTGCTCAAACATTTAGGGTTTCCCATGAATGTACCGGGCGCTAGTTTTATTTTCTACTGCAACAATCCCCACACGCATACACAGTGTTCCCGTAACTGTTACAATGAAGGCTCGATAATCAGCTCACGGCATATAGGTGTAAGCAGGGGATTTTAATTTTTATTAATATAACCATTTTTCCTCCTGGTCTCTCCCTGGCATGCCTCTGCGCCCCCCAGGGGGGGCACGCCCCCCACTTTGAGAACCACTGACATAAACTAAAGCTAAACGTCACCTTTGTCTAGGACCGTATTGTGGTTTTGTATCAAACTGTGTCCAGACACCACATGATAATCATTGGGTTTCTACTACAAAGAATATTCTTTCCATTTCATAATGAAAACCTGTTTCACTGCTAAATATATTTAAGAAGGTAACATTAAGCCAGAGACAAAGAGCTGTCGTTACTGGGCCTTTTGTCCTGCACACATACATTTGGAACAACTGCCAATGGCTGTCAACATTGCATGCAGTTAACTCGAAGTATAATATACTGATTATACATTATACATAAGCAGGAATGCTGAAGTCAAATGTAATACCTTTTAAGACCTTTTTTAAGACCTTTTCCGTACATTTGAAGACCTCATCGCCACTTTGAGTTTTAACCGGTTACCTTGGCGACACACTTTACCTCACATTGACTATATACAGTATTGATTGTCCTTCCTCCTCATCTTCCAACCATTTGGACGCAAACTAGCATTTCCCCATAACGATGTTGTTTAACAACCGGCGTAAACGGACCTTCGTGCTATCAAGCAGTGAGCGTGCGATGTCCTGACATCAAATCCAACGAGATGCCATAAATAAACTACACAGAATCACACTACACACCTACGCAATGATTACATTCAGGCACACTGTAGAATACAACCTCTTTGGACAATTTATATACTTATTGAAAACAAGCTACAAAATGTAATACCTTGGAAAATGCCTTTTAATACTTTTTAATAGCCTTCATTTTTGCTAAATTGATTTATCAACTTTTAATACTTTTTAAGACCCTGCGGACCCCCTGATAAAGAGGTGGATAAATGGTGCCACCTAGTGCCCTGAGGCCTAAATGAATACCAACGCCATCAGCAAACCAATACAAATGTTGGTTTTAAAGCCTAGCAAGGTTATCCTTACAAGTTTTTTAAAAATAAAACAGGTGTCTAGCATCATCGTATACAATGAAGAAACCCCTTTATACAAACAAAGGAAAGATGATCTGATTCAAATGCATCACAGGCAGATTTACCTCCATTCAATGACTTCCTCCGCTGAGAGTATGGAAACACTCTCTGCCACCGTGTAAAAGTTCTTCTTCAGTGGTGGGACGTCTGAAGGGAGTTGCAAATTATACAGTAATACTTTGAAGCCATGAGTTCATTTTATTCATGTTGGTGTCATATCACAAGGCCGTTATACCGTTCAACATTAGCTAGTAACTACAGACAAAGAAAATATATAAAATAGTTTTGTTAGTTTTCAAATCCATATGCAGCAGTAGGGCCATCACCTGCAGTTTATGTACAGTAGTGAGAATCACCTTTCCACTTGAGCTCTAGAAACTTTTCCTTGTTCTCCCGGAGGTTTTTCCAATCCATTATGGGGAGGGGCGGGGCATCAGTCGAGTTCTTTAATTCTGCAGCAGACCAGCAAGAGCTATCTGTCTCTCCTCCATTTTCTTTCCCTCTGTAGCCTCCTCCATTGCCACCCCCCGTGTAGCCTCCTCCAAAGTGCCCCCCTCTACCAGGACCTGAGAAACAGAACAATAACCCAGAGAAAAAACATTTTATAAACTGCAGCATGGTAGTGTAACCAAGAATCAGCAAGTGTCACAACTTCGTGTTTTCTACGCACACTGCTTCCATTGATACAGCTATCAAGTTCAATAGAGGAACTGATAATGCTTAAGACATCTAAATGTGTGAGTATTCATTGCATAACGAGATCAGTTACTTTTTGTATGTGTTGTCTGTTCATCTTGCTTTATTATTTACTTTATAACAGAAAAGGAAAAGCAGAAATATTTGATAAGTCTATCTTGTTATGCCCCAAACAGCTACTGCACCAAACTTTTGGTTGCAGAAACAAAGTGTAAGAAAGCTGGGGGGGATATATTCCACACTGTATGGGCTGCTATGTGTGACACCTAGTGGTGACATGTTGTAAACCATCCTGGTCCCATATTTGTCTTAATATCCTACCCGTTTGAACATTTAATGTGGCCCTGCTAAATACAAAACTAGAATGTTTTCACATGCAGAAAAATGTGATTCTGAGGACAAAGCGTCACATTTGACAACATCTATGGGATGAGACTTGCGGAAGGATGTTTTGCACCTAATTGAATGCTTTCATGATAGTTTTCAGAAACATTACCATTTTGAGAGTTGCTATCTGACACCAGTTCTTCAATCATCTCCTTGGCCTTCTGCTGGGCTTCAGAGGACCCCATGAGGACCACCTCACCTTCATAGTCCCCTTTGTTTATCTACAATGAATTAAAAAAACTGCAGAGTAAAGGGAATACATCAAACATCCTAGACCACTACATGTATTTTACCGATTTAATTAGTAGCTACTTTGAGGATTTAGATTATTAATCAGGGATGCAAACTCATCAGGTATGAAAAAGGTGACAAGGATCCGAGCCCCCCGACCCCACGGAATATCGGCTTTAAAATGAGGAATAACAGGATGTTAGCAGTCAGAACAACCAAAGCAGCAGTTAATAATAACAGAAACGCCATAGAGTCACATCTAATAGAAATATATAAAAGCATTTATTTTAATTGTGTAGCAGTCAGTTTATAATTTTGGCAGCACTGTTGAGCATTTTGAAAATGTATTTTCATGCCTCTGTGCAAGGCTTAGTCTTTCTATCTGTATAGCCAGTAGGGATGCCAGTGATTATTCGATTATTATTCGCCAGGGCTGCCGAATAATCGATTTTGATCATGGTCAGTTTCTGGCAACCCTAATAGCCAGTGGTGTAAAGTAACTAAGTTCATAAACTCAAGTACTATACTTGGGTACAATTTTGAGATACTTGTACTTTATTAAGTATTTCAATGTTTCGCTACTTTGTTCTTCTTCTCCACTACAGTTCAGAGGTAAATGGTGTACTTTTACTCCATTACATTTATGTAATACCTTTGGCTACTTTACAGATGTGGAAGAATGATGTGAAATATAACCAAGTGTTAAATCAGACTTTAGTTCCACCTGGAGTGAATCCACCAGCTACCCTGCAGTATACAAAGTAATTCAAACTAGCTGCTCCTTTACCAGCTTTGAGAACACTTTCATGATCAATCATTATAAAACATATCATATATATTATTCTGAGATGGACCAATCTGCACAACGACTACTTTTACTGTCGCTACTTTCACTATATTTTGATGAGAATACTTTTCTACTTTTACTTGAGGAACATTTTGATTGCAGGATTATTCCTACACTCTGGTACTTCTACTTTGACTCAAACCTGAGTACTTAGATCTTGTACTTTAGTAAAAGTACAAGATCTGAGTACTTCTACTTTTAATCAAGTACAATATCTGAGTACTTCTACTTTTAATCAAGTACAAGATCTGAGTACTTCTACTTTTAATCAAGTACAAGATCTGAGTACTTCTACTTTTACTCAAGAACAAGATCTATACTTATACCACCTCTGTTTATAGCCTATGAATTTTTTTTATTAGAAAACGAAGGCTAAAGCTAACGTTAGGAGATAGTGACAATGTATGCTAGTTAGCCAGCTCAACGATAATATTGCGACAGAAAAACTTTTCAGTGCACATCACCCTCTGCCGCTCCGACAGGGAGCCCTGCTCTGAACACCTGAACGGCCCGTTCTAACAGCAGTTCACCAGCGGTGCAGTCTGTGCCACAGTGACTCCCGACCACACAGTTAATATTAACTAACGCACCCGTAGGTAATGTAGCAGCTGAAGCTAGACCATCATCGCGGCCGCAGATTACTCCGGGTCTCAGACCCACCCCCATACCCCAAAAACATTTTTATTGCAAATCTACATGAGTCACACACACGACCTATTTTGGTTTCAAAACGGCGAATTTCGCCGAAAGGTGACAAGTTTGCATCCCTGATTAATACAAACCAATAATACATTATTATAGGTTAAAGCTATCCAGTAGTATAAAAATAAATCCAAATTTTCATGGATGTGCGCTAACATCATTAGCTTGACACGAACGACACTGAACTTGCCTTAATCCTTGCACCAGTGCTCTCTTCAAGTTCACGGATTTTGGCTCCTCCTTTACCTTTAACAAGATATAACGCAATGTTACAGATCATACCCACACACATGTTCCTGAATCTTTGCAGAATGGGGATCACACAACCATTGCCATGTGACTGTTTAGCCTAACTAACGTTAACTTGGCATCGGCTAATGTAGATAGCTAACAGTAGCATTTAGCTCCAACGGATGAAATAAAAACATTTTGAAGTGAATGTACTGCTTTGGAAATATAACATGTCAATTAAAGTACATTGACATTCACAGGCTGTGAAAATGGAGTACAGTCCCTCACCAATTTGCTCTAACAGCTTGACAACAACTGAAGTCCGCTGATTTAGCCTAGCTAGTGATTTAGCATAGCTAGCAATAAAAATGTAGCATAGGTTCCAACGTTTATAGCACCATTTAAAACTGGAATAACTGTTTTAAAAACATACCTATTATCCTGCCAACTAAACCATTTTCCACGGTGAAAATCACAGTCTGTGAAGAGTCCGACTTTTCATCTCTAAAGGTTCCCCGTCCTGGGCCTCCGGAGGCTGTGCAGAGACAAAGTGTAAGAAAGCTGGGGGGGATATATTCCACACTGTATGGGCTGCTATGTGTGACACCTAGTGGTGACATTTTGTAACCATCCTGGTCCCATATTTGGCTTAAAGGTCCCATGTCATGCTTTTCCGGTTATTACCCGTCCTCTTGTGTGTTATGAAGGTTTTTATGTAAACGGTCTGCAGAGTCTAAAACCCTGAAAGTACACCCTGTAGCGAGTAAAACTCTAACAGTCTATGCTGCCCCAAAACGCCTCGTTGGAGATTTCTCATTTTCCATTGTTTACTTCCTGGGTACTGTGACGTGTGAATACCCAGAGGCCATACCCTCTGCCAGCATTTCACGAAACAAAGCTTCCCAAACCTTTCAGCGATTCATGCCGAATATGTACAGCGTAGGGCACTGAAGAGCGATGCTGTTCCTACTTTGTTTGGACCAGCGGGAGATTCGGGTACACAACCTGTAAGTATTCATTGTTGTTTGTGTATTTATCATGTTTAAAACAAACAAGGTATCTACCACGACTGTTTAAATGGATAAATGTTTTTCGGACTACTCCGTTGGGATCGCGGAGAAATACTCTACGCAGACCCATGCTCACATGCTTTTTCTTACTCAATTTCAAGCCACACTTATTGTTTTTACTTCGGCTGTGAGTGTGTGCTCAGGATGAGTTTCGCTTGTTCTAGCTGTATCGCCAAGCCTGTCTGCAGCAGTGTGTGTGTCTGTGTGCGAGCAGCAACGAGCCTGTCAGCTTCTCGACCAATCAGAGCACACTGGGCTCACAGGGAGGGGGGGCAGGAGCTCAAACAAGCCGTTTGTAAAGTATGTGTATTCACTCTCTGTCCTAGAGATGCTGTGTGAGAAACCAATGTGAGTTTGGAAAATTGCACAGTATAAATCTATTCTAGTATACCTCAACAATGGAATTATGATCAGTAGAAATGGCCATGACATGGGAGCTTTAATATCCTACCCGTTTGAACATTTAATGTGGCCCTGCTAAATACAAATCTAGAATGTTTTCACATGCAGAAAAATGTGATTCTGAGGAAAAAGCGTCACATTTGACAACATCTACGGGATGAGACTTGCGGAAGGATATTTTGCACCTAATCGAATGCTTTCATGATAGATCGTTTTCAGAAAAATTACCATTTTGAGGGTTGCTATCTGACACCAGCTCTTCAATCATCTCCTTGGCCTTCTGCTGGGCTTCAGAGGACCCCATGAGGACCACCTCACCTTGATAGTCCCCTTTGTTTACCTATAATGTAAAAAGTGAATTAAAAAAACTGCCGAGATAAAGGGAATATATCTAACATCATATACTAGCGCTGCAAACAATGATTTTTTTTACCAGGGTCAAATAATCTGATGATTATTAATCTAGATTAACTAGCATTTGGTCTCTATGTCAAAAAGGTGAACATGTCAATCAGTGTTTCTCAAAGCCCAAAAGGACCTCATATTACTTGTTTTGTCCACAATTTAAAGTTGTTTACATTACTGTCATAGGGCAAGAGACACCAGAAAATATTGACATTTAAGAAGCTGGAATCAAGCAATTTTGACTTATTGTTTACTGAAATTGATGGCTTACAATGTAAATCGGCAACTTGATCAATCCATGCAGCTCTTTCCTAAACATGCCCTGACCATGTGCCGTAAAGGCTCTGCAATGACGCCAAAAACTACCCTATAATATGATATATTGAGATGCTAAGTCACACCCTTCTACTTCCGGTCCATGGGACCTTATTTCGGATAAATTATGTATTGAAGTCAATGGAGAGAGAAAACGTATCTTTCAATCTCGTTTAAATTGTGCCACGAATTACACATATGTTTGTCAATCTTAAAAAATCATTTCCATGTCAAAAAAGTCACCGTTTTTGTAAAACTGTTGAAATGTAAGACTATGAAAAATACGCAACTAGAAAGACTACAAATCCCAGAGTCGCGTAAGTGATGTCATAACTGATGTCACAATTGTTTTCCTCCGCTAAATATAAGAGATAGATAAGATAACTTTAACAAGATGCCTGTGTGCTTAGTACCAGGTTGTTATCATACCAGCAATGGGTCTCGCTCGTTCTTTCGCTTCCCGTCTGATGAAAGGACCAGGAGTGGCTGGATCAAGTTAGCTACCTAGCTAGTAGCGAGCACTAGGGGTTTCACAACTACCAATATTTACTAGTCGACACGTTTTTCAAAATAGCAGTCGACTAGTCGTTACGTCATAATAAAGACACACAAAGAGAGGTGTACAACTGTATTTCATATCGGAACTCATACAGTTACATTAAACACTGCATTTTAAATTTGTGTTATATGGCTGAGTAAATAACAAACAGTAACTGGACTCACCAAAATCGACAGCAAAAAACTCTGTTTACTGAAATGCCACGTAAATCCAGTGCGCAACAGCGCATTGCGCAACACTTTACTCGCTGTCCTCCACGATAACGTCCACCTTTCCAGATTTTTGGTTTGCGTTGAGGAACACCAACGCATCGACATGTGAGGGAAGGAGGCTTGACCGCTTTCGGGTGACAGTGTTGCCTACCAGGGAAAAAACCCTCTCACTCGGGGTGCCTGTGGCTGGAATAGCTCCTCGAAAGCTTGGCTAAACGGGGGACGCGGTGCACGTTTTCTGCCCACCACTCCAGTGGGTTATCCATTGTGGGGATATGCGGTGTCCGCTGGCAGTAATCCCGTAGCTCATCATCCGCATCACTGTAGAGCCGTTTTTTCTTGCTGCTCGTCTGCCTCTGCCCTGTGCTGACGCCGGTCCGTTGCTCACTGGTGCTAGCATTACTGCTAGTGCTAGCTGTTGGCAGCGGGTGTCTCATCTTCATTTTTTTTCACGACTAGTCGACTAGGGCCTACAGCGCCGACTAGTGGTAAAGGTAGTCGACTAGTCGATTACTTGGTGAAACCCCTAGCGAGCACGTTAGTTAGCATTACAGCCGGCTTAGCCTTGTCATTTTTATTAGCCTTAACATTAAGTAACATTAAGTAACCCAAAATGTTAAACAGTAAGAGTAGTAGGGCTGTGCATCTTCACTGGTCTCACGATTCGATTATCCTGTCAACGATTCGATTCAATTCGATATCCCGATGCATCACGATTCATACCAATGCGTTGCATCCTCAATTTTCTATATTACTGCACATGGCTTATTTTTCATCAATGCATACATGCAGTAAATACATATGAACTCTCTTTTTATTATTTAGAAAGTGCTTCAGAAAACATAAATGTCTTGACATTCATTTATAAACCAAAATAAATGAATTGTATAGGTCTAGCCTCCCTATATCTGTGTGTGAAGTTGTTCCATCCTCAAAAACAAAAAACTAATGCTTCTGCAGTCTAGCTGCAGCTTCTAGCAACGGCCTTCTGTTAAAAAAGGACACTGAATGTCCTGAATGTGGCATCACACACAGGACTTGAGTCTGAACACAGCAGACAACAGGAGTATTTACAACAGCATATAACAACTAAAATAGTGCATGTGGGTGCACACTTACATTCTCTGTCTTACTGTTGCATAAATCCCATGAATGTATTAGATTAAATTAGCTTCATTATATCTCAGTGATTAAGTGAATAATAAAGTTTCTATCGGGTCACTATCAGCCTGTCACTCATTATTTTCAGGGAGGGGGCGGGGTTTGGAGGAACGGAGAGGAGACGGTGATCGCGGAAGCTTTTTTCCTTCTGCCTTCACAAACTTCACACACGTATATATCGTCTGAAAATTGCTAGAGGACATTCATACTCTGCAATCCAAGACTTAATTAAATCCACCAAAAACCTGACATGATTGTAACGCGATTATTTTTGAAAAACTAAAATCCCTGTGCCGCAGCGACACGGAGTGATTCAGAGCGGGTCCTTCTGCTGTTGGTTCTGGACTGGTGTTCTTGTGTTGGTGGATAAAGCAGACTGCTCCGTGTTTGGTGTTGCTGTGCCGCTGTCACGTCTGTTCCCTGATCTCTGCGTCACCGACCGATTTGATATTAAAGTGACAGAAAAAAAAATGTTATAGTAAAGCCGCGGCCGGAAAATCAGGAAGCAACGTTACTACGCTATAACCGATTATCTTCCGTCACTGCATCGAATCGTCCACGTCCGCATCGCAATGCATCGTAGAAACGATTATTTTCAACACCCCTAAAGAGTAGTAGTCATATTTCGTGAACCCTTTGAAGAGTACCGTCACACCGGTGTGATCATTCTATAATACACCATTTAAGCCCGGGGGAGAAATGCTAACGCTACATTAGCATCTGCGATCTTTTGTACTTCATGCTATCTGCAGAAATGGTTGACATTAAACATTAAAAAGACCAGGCAATTCAGAGAGAATCAAAGGAAGGCAGGCAGCTTTGCATGACATTCTTCTGGACGTGTTTCATTGTGGTGATAGTGAGGGTAGTCAATCCCTTGTTTAGCAAGACAGTAGTGACGGCCATCTTGGTGACGTGTGTTGTTGTGAGAGTCTGCGAGACCAGAGATGTAGTTCATTGATCGTTTCACACAAAAAGTGTTACTTCACAGTTTTACGACACATTTTTTTTTTGACTTGCAAAATTATCTTTTAAATTGGCAAACAAAATGTGTAATTCGTGGCACAATTCAAACGGGATTGAAAGATAATCTTTCTCTCTCCATTGACTTCAATACATAGTTTTTCCGAAATAAGGTCCCATGGAGGTCCACCGGAAGGGGAGGGACTTCGCCACTCTATAGTCAGTCCGTTTTCACATTGTGATACTTTTAGACCACTACATGTATTTTACCGATTTAATTAGAAGCTACTTTGAGGATTTAGATTATTAATACAAACCAATAATACATTATTATAGGTTAAAGCTACCCAGTAGAATAAAAATAAATCCAAATTTTCATGGATGTGCGCTAACATCATTAGCTTGACACTAACGACACTGAACTTGCCTTAATCCTTGCACCAGTGCTCTCTTCAAGTTCACGGATTTTGGCTCCTCCTTTACCTTTAACAAGATATAACGCAATGTTACAGATCATACCCACACACATGTTCCTGAATCTTTGCAGAATGGGGATCACACAACCAATGCCATGTGACTGCTTAGCCTAACTAATGTTAACTTGGCATAGACTAATGTAGATAGCTAACAGTAGCATTTAGCTCCAACGGATGAAATAAAAACATTTTTAAGTGAATGTACTGCTTTGGAAATATAACATGTAAATTAAAGTACATTGACATTCACAGGCTGTGAAAATGGAGTACAGTGCCTCACCAATTTGCTCTAACGTCTAACAGCTTGACAACAACTGAAGTCCGCTGATTTAGCATAGCTAGTGATTTAGCATAGCTAGCAATACAATTTAGCATAGGTTCCAACATTTAAAACTGGAATAACTGTTTTAAAAACATACCTATTATCCTGCCAACTAAACCATTTTCCACGGTGAAAATCACAGGCTGTGAAGAGTCTGACTTTTCATCGCCAAAGGCTCCCCGTCCTGGGCCTCCGGAGGCTGTGCAGAGACAAAGTGTAAGAAAGCTGGGGGGGATATATTCACCTAGTGGTGACATTTTGTAAACCATCCTGGTCCCATATTTGGCTTAAAGGTCCCATGTCATGCTTTTCCGGTTATTACCCGTCCCCTTGTGTGTTATGAAGGTTTTTATGCATGTAAACGGTCTGCAGAGTCAAAAACCCTGAAAGTACACCCTGTAGCGAATAAAACTCTAACACAGAAAATACCTCCCCAAAACGCCTTGTTGGAGATTTCTCATTTTCTTCCTGGGTATCGCAAAGTAGGGATACCCAGTAGCCACGTCGAGAGCTATGGCCGCACCCTCTGCCAGCCTTTCACGAAACAAAGCTTCCCAAACCTTTCAGCGATTCATGCCGGATATGTACAGCGCAGGGCACTGAAGAACGATGCTGTTCCTACTTTGTTTGGACCAGCGGGAGATTCGGGTACACAACCTGTAAGTATTCATTGTTGTTTGTGTATTTATCATGTTTAAAACAAACAAGGTATCTACCACGACTGTTTAAATGGGTAAATGTTTTTCGGAATACTACGTTGGGATCGCGGAGAAATACTCTCCGCAGACTCACAGCGTTATAAACCTTTTTCTTACTCAATTTCAAGCCACACTTATTGTTTTTACTTCGGCTGTGAGTGTGTGCTCAGGATGAGTTTCGCTTGTTCTAGCTGTATCGCCAAGCCTGTCTGCTCCTGCAGCAGTGTGTGTGTCTGTGTGCGAGCAGCAACGAGCCTGTCAGCTTCTCGACCAATCAGAGCACACTGGGCTCACAGGGAGGGGGGGCAGGAGCTCAAACAAGCCGTTTGTAAAGTATGTGTATTCACTCTGTCCTAGAGATGCTGTGTGAGAAACCAATGTGAGTTTGGAAAATTGCACAGTATAAATCTATTCTAGTATACCTCAACAATGGAATTATGATCAGTAGAAATGGCCATGACATGGGAGCTTTAATATCCTACCCGTTTGAACATTTAATGTGGCCCTGCTAAATACAAATCTAGAATGTTTTCACATGCAGAAAAATGTGATTCTGAGGAAAAGCGTCACATTTGACAACATCTACGGGATGAGACTTGCGGAAGGATATTTTGCACCTAATCGAATGCTTTCATGATAGATCGTTTTCAGAAAAATTACCATTTTGAGAGTTGCTATCTGACACCAGCTCTTCAATCATCTCCTTGGCCTTCTGCTGGGCTTCAGAGGACCCCATGAGGACCACCTCACCTTGATAGTCCCCTTTGTTTACCTATAATGTAAAAAGCGAATAAAAAAAACTGCAGAGATAAAGGGAATATATCAAACATCCTATACTAGCGCTGCAAACAATGATTTTTTTTTACCAGGGACAAATAATCTGATGATTATTAATCTAGATTAACTAGCATTTGGTCTCTATGTCAAAAAGGTGAACATGTCAATCAGTGTTTCTCAAAGCCCAAAAGGACCTCATATTACTTGTTTTGTCCACAATTTAAAGTTGTTTACATTACTGTCATAGGGCAAGAGACACCAGAAAATATTGACATTTAAGAAGCTGGAATCAAGCAATTTTGACTTATTGTTTACTGAAATTGATGGCTTACAATGTAAATCGGCAACTTGATCAATCCATGCAGCTCTTTCCTAAACATGCCCTGACCATGTGCTGTAAAGGCTCTGCAATGACGCCAAAAAACTACCCTATAATATGATATATTGAGATGCTAAGTCACACCCTTCTAATTCCGGTCCATGGGACCTTATTTCGGATAAATTATGTATTGAAGTCAATGGAGAGAGAAAACGTATCTTTCAATCCCGTTTAAATTGTGCCACGAATTACACATATGTTTGTCAATCTTAAAAAATAATTTCCATGTCAAAAAAGTCACCGTTTTTCGTAAAACTGCTGAAATTTAAGACTATGAAAAATATGCAACTAGAAAGACTACAAATCCCAGAGTCGCGTAAGTGATGTCATAACTGATGTCACAATTGTTTTCCTCCGCTAAATATAAGAGATAGATAAGATAACTTTAACAAGATGCCTGTGTGCTTAGTACCAGGTTGTTATCATACCAGCAATGGGTCTCGCTCGTTCTTTCGCTTTCCGTCTGATGAGAGGACCAGGAGTGGCTGGATCAAGTTAGCTACCTAACTAGTAGCAAGCATGTTAGTTAGCATTACAGCCGGCTTAGCCTTGTCATTTTTATTAGCCTTAACATGAAGTAACATTAAGTATCCCACAATGTTAAACAGTAAGAGTAGTAGTCATATTTCGTGAACCCTTTGAAGAGTACCGTCACACCGGTGTGATCATTCTATAATACACCATTTGAGCCCGGGGGAGAAATGCTAACGCTAACGCAACATTAGCATCTGCGATCTTTTGTACTTCATGCTATCTGCACAAATGGTTGACATTAAACATTAAAAAGACCAGGCAATTCAGAGAGAATCAAAGGAAGGCAGGCAGCTTTGCATGACATTCTTCTGGACGTGTTTCATTGTGGTGATAGTGAGGGTAGTCAATCCCTTGTTTAGCAAGACAGTAGTGACGGCCATCTTGGTGACGTGTGTTGTTGTGAGAGTCTGCGAGACCAGAGATGTAGTTCATTGATCGTTTCACAGAAGAAAAAAAAGTGTTACTTCACAGTTTTACGACACTTTTTTTTTTTTTTGACTTACAAAATTATCTTTTAAATTGACAAACATCATATGTGTAATTCGTGGCACAATTCAAACGGGATTGAAAGATAATCTTTCTCTCTCCATTGACTTCAATACATAATTTTTCCGAAATAAGGTCCCATGGAGGTCCACCGGAAGGGGAGGGACTTCGCCTCTCCATAGTCAGTCCGTTTTCACATTGTGATACTTTTAGACCACTACATGTATTTTACCGATTTAATTAGAAGCTACTTTGAGGATTTAGATTATTAATACAAACCAATAATACATTATTATAGGTTAAAGCTACCCAGTAGTATAAAAATAAATCCACATTTTCATGGATGTGCGCCAACATCATTAGCTTGACACTAACGACACTGAACTTGCCTTAATCCTTGCACCAGTGCTCTCTTCAAGTTCACGGATTTTGGCTCCTCCTTTACCTTTAACAAGATATAACGCAATGTTACAGATCATACCCACACACATGTTCCTGAATCTTTGCAGAATGGGGATCACACAACCAATGCCATGTGACTGCTTAGCCTAACTAATGTTAACTTGGCATCGGCTAATGTAGATAGCTAACAGTAGCATTTAGCTCCAATGGATGAAATAAAAACATTTTTAAGTGAATGTACTGCTTTGGAAATATAACATGTCAATTAAAGTACATTGACATTCACAGGCTGTGAAAATGGAGTACAGTCCCTCACCAATTTGCTCTAACGTCTAACAGCTTGACAACAACTGAAGTCCGCTGATTTAGCATAGCTAGTGATTTAGCATAGCTAGCAATACAATTTAGCATAGGTTCCAACATTTATAGCACCATTTAAAACTGGAATAACTGTTTTAAAAACATACCTATTATCCTGCCAACTAAACCATTTTCCACGGTGAAAATCACAGGCTGTGAAGAGTCCGACTTTTCATCTCTAAAGGTTCCCCGTCCTGGGCCTCCGGAGGCTGTGCAGAGACAAAGTGTAAGAAAGCTGGGGGGGATATATTCCACACTGTATGGGCTGCTATGTGTGACACCTAGTGGTGACATTTTGTAAACCATCCTGGTCCCATATTTGAATTAAAGGTCCCATGTCATGCTTTTCCGGTTATTACCCATCCCCTTGTGTGTTATGAAGGTTTTTATGCATGTAAACGGTCTGCAGAGTCAAAAACCCTGAAAGTACACCCTGTAGCGAGTAAAACTCTAACACAGAAAATACCTCCCCAAAACGCCACTTTGGAGATTTCTCATTGTCTTCCAGGGTATCGCAAAGTAGGGATACCCAGTAGCCACGCCCAGAGCTATGGCCGCACCCTCTGCCAGCCTTTCACGAAACAAAGCTTCCCAAACCTTTCAGCGATTCATGCCGGATATGTACAGCGTAGGGCACTGAAGAACGATGCTGTTCCTACTTTGTTTGGACCAGCGGGATATTCGGGTACACAACCTGTAAGTATTCATTGTTGTTTGTGTATTTATCATGTTTAAAACAAACAAGGTATCTACCACGACTGTTTAAATGGATAAATGTTTTTCGGACTACTACGTTGGGATCGCGGAGAAATACTCTCCGCAGACTCACAGCGTTATAAACCTTTTTCTTACTCAATTTCAAGCCACACTTATTGTTTTTACTTCGGCTGTGAGTGTGTGCTCAGGATGAGTTTCGCTTGTTCTAGCTGTATCGCCAAGCCTGTCTGCAGCAGTGTGTGTGTCTGTGTGCGAGCAGCAACGAGCCTGTCAGCTTCTCGACCAATCAGAGTGCACACTGGGCTCACAGGGAGGGGGGGGCAGGAGCTCAAACAAGCCGTTTGTAAAGTATGTGTATTCACTCTCTGTCCTAGAGATGCTGTGTGAGAAACCAATGTGAGTTTGGAAAATTGCACAGTATAAATCTATTCTAGTAGATCTCAATAATGGAATTATGATCAGTAGAAATGGCCATGACATGGGAGCTTTAATATCCTACCCGTTTGAACATTTAATGTGGCCCTGCTAAATACAAATCTAGAATGTTTTCACATGCAGAAAAATGTGATTCTGAGGAAAAAGCGTCACATTTGACAACATCTACGGGATGAGACTTGCGGAAGGATATTTTGCACCTAATTGAATGCTTTCATGATAGATAGTTTTCAGAAAAATTACCATTTTGAGGGTTGCTATCTGACACCAGCTCTTCAATCATCTCCTTGGCCTTCTGCTGGGCTTCAGAGGACCCCATGAGGACCACCTCACCTTGATAGTCCCCTTTGTTTACCTATAATGTAAAAAGCGAATAAAAAAAACTGCAGAGATAAAGGGAATATATCAAACATCCTATACTAGCGCTGCGAACAATGATTTTTTTTTACCAGGGACAAATAATCTGATGATTATTAATCTAGATTAACTAGCATTTGGTCTCTATGTCAAAAAGGTGAACATGTCAATCAGTGTTTCTCAAAGCCCAAAAGGACCTCATATTACTTGTTTTGTCCACAATTTAAAGTTGTTTACATTACTGTCATAGGGCAAGAGACACCAGAAAATATTGACATTTAAGAAGCTGGAATCAAGCAATTTTGACTTATTGTTTACTGAAATTGATGGCTTACAATGTAAATCGGCAACTTGATCAATCCATGCAGCTCTTTCCTAAACATGCCCTGACCATGTGCTGTAAAGGCTCTGCAATGACGCCAACAACTACCCTATAATATGATATATTGAGATGCGAAGTCACGCCCTTCTACTTCCGGTCCATGGGACCTTATTTCGGATAAATTATGTATTGAAGTCAATGGAGAGAGAAAACGTATCTTTCAATCCCGTTTAAATTGTGCCACGAATTACACATATGTTTGTCAATCTTAAAAAATCATTTCCATGTCAAAAAAGTCACCGTTTTTCGTAAAACTGCTGAAATTTAAGACTATGAAAAATACACAACTAGAAAGACTACAAATCCCAGAGTCGCGTAACTGATGTCACAATTGTTTTCCTCCGCTAAATATAAGAGATAGATAAGATAACTTTAACAAGATGCCTGTGTGCTGAGTACCAGGTTGTTATCATACCAGCAATGGGTCTCGCTCGTTCTTTCGCTTCCCGTCTGATGAAAGGACCAGGAGTGGCTGGATCAAGTTAGCTACCTAGCTAGTATCAAGCATGTTAGTTAGCATTACAGCCGGCTTAGCCTTGTCATTTTTATTAGCCTTAACATGAAGTAACATTAAGTATCCCACAATGTTAAACAGTAAGAGTAGTAGTCATATTTCGTGAACCCTTTGAAGAGTACCGTCACACCGGTGTGATCATTCCATAATACACCATTTGAGCCCGGGGGAGAAATGCTAACGCTAACGCAACATTAGCATCTGCGATCTTTTGTACTTCATGCTATCTGCACAAATGGTTGACATTAAACATAAAAAAGATCAGGCAGTTCAGAGAATCAAAGGAAGGCAGGCAGCTTTGCATGACATTCTTCTGGACGTGTTTCATTGTGGTGATAGTGAGGGTAGTCAATCCCTTGTTTAGCAAGACAGTAGTGACGGCCATCTTGGTGACGTGTGTTGTGAGAGTCTGCGAGACCAGAGATGTAGTTCATTGAGAGTTTCACAGAAAAAAAAAAGTGTTACTTCACAGTTTTACGACACTTTTTTTTTTTTTTTGACTTGCAAAATTATCTTTTAAATTGACAAACATCATATGTGTAATTCGTGGCACAATTCAAACGGGATTGAAAGATAATCTTTCTCTCTCCATTGACTTCAATACATAGTTTTTCCGAAATAAGGTCCCATGGAGGTCCACCGGAAGGGGAGGGACTTCGCCACTCTATAGTCAGTCCGTTTTCACATTGTGATACTTTTAGACCACTACATGTATTTTACCGATTTAATTAGAAGCTACTTTGAGGATTTAGATTATTAATACAAACCAATAATACATTATTATAGGTTAAAGCTATCCAGTAGTATAAAAATAAATCCACATTTTCATGGATGTGCGCTAACATCATTAGCTTGACACTAACGACACTGAACTTGCCTTAATCCTTGCACCAGTGCTCTCTTCAAGTTCACGGATTTTGGCTCCTCCTTTACCTTTAACAAGATATAACGCAATGTTACAGATCATACCCACACACATGTTCCTGAATCTTTGCAGAATGGGGATCACACAACCAATGCCATGTGACTGCTTAGCCTAACTAACGTTAACTTGGCATAGACTAATGTAGATAACTAACAGTAGCATTTAGTTCCAACGGATGAAATAAAAACATTTTGAAGTGAATGTACTGCTTTGGAAATATAACATGTCAATTAAAGTACATTGACATTCACAGGCTGTGAAAATGGAGTACAGTCCCTCACCAATTTGCTCTAACAGCTTGACAACAACTGAAGTCCGCTGATTTAGCCTAGCTAGTGATTTAGCATAGCTAACAATAAAATTTAGCATAGGTTCCAACATTTATAGCACCATTTAAAACTGGAATAACTGTTTTAAAAACATACCTATTATCCTGCCAACTAAACCATTTTCCACGGTGAAAATCACAGGCTGTGAAGAGTCGGACTTTTCATCGCCAAAGGTTCCCCGTCCTGGGCCTCCGGAGGCTGTGCAGAGACAAAGTGTAAGAAAGCTGGGGGGGATATATTCCACACTGTATGGGCTGCTATGTGTGACACCTAGTGGTGACATTTTGTAAACCATCCTGTTCCCATATTTGTCTTAATATCCTACCCGTTTGAACATTTAATGTGGCCCTGCTAAATACAAATCTAGAATGTTTTCACATGCAGAAAAATGACATTCAGAGGACAAAGAGTCACATTTGACAAAATCTATGGGATGAGACTTGCGGAAGGATATTTTGCACCTAATCGAATGCTTTCATGATAGATAGTTTTCAGAAAAATTACCATTTTGAGAGTTGCTATCTGACACCAGTTCTTCAATCATCTCCTTGGCCTTCTGCTGGGCTTCAGAGGACCCCATGAGGACCACCTCACCTTGATAGTCCCCTTTGTTTACCTATAATGTAAAAAGTGAATAAAAAAACTGCAGAGATAAAGGGAATATATCAAACATCCTATACTAGCGCTGCAAACAATGATTTTTTTACCAGGGTCAAATAATCTGATGATTATTAATCTAGATTAACTAGCATTTGGTCTCTATGTCAAAAAGGTGAACATGTCAATCAGTGTTTCTCAAAGCCCAAAAGGACCTCATATTACTTGTTCTGTCCACAATTTAAAGTGGCTTACATTACTGTCATAGGGCAAGAGACACCAGAAAATATGGACATTTAAGAAGCTGGAATCAAGCAATTTTGACTTATTGTTTACTGAAATTGATGGCTTACAATGTAAATCGGCAACTTGATCAATCCATGCAGCTCTTTCCTAAACATGCCCTGACCATGTGCTGTAAAGGCTCTGCAATGACGCCAACAACTACCCTATAATATGATATATTGAGATGCTAAGTCACACCCATCTACTTCCGGTCCATGGGACCTTATTTCGGATAAATTATGTATTGAAGTCAATGGAGAGAGAAAACGTATCTTTCAATCTCGTTTAAATTGTGCCACGAATTACACATATGTTTGTCAATCTTAAAAAATCATTTCCATGTCAAAAAAGTCACCGTTTTTCGTAAAACTGCTGAAATTTAAGACTATGAAAAATACGCAACTAGAAAGACTACAAATCCCAGAGTCGCGTAAGTGATGTCATAACTGATGTCACAATTGTTTTCCTCCGCTAAATATAAGAGATAGATAAGATAACTTTAACAAGATGCCTGTGTGCTTAGTACCAGGTTGTTATCATACCAGCAATGGGTCTCGCTCGTTCTTTCGCTTTCCGTCTGATGAAAGGACCAGGAGTGGCTGGATCAAGTTAGCTACCTAGCTAGTAGCAAGCACGTTAGTTAGCATTACAGCCGGCTTAGCCTTGTCATTATTATTAGCCTTAACATGAATTAACATTAAGTATCCCACAATGTTAAACAGTAAGAGTAGTAGTCATATTTCGTGAACCCTTTGAAGAGTACCGTCACACCGGTGTGATCATTCTATAATCAGGGTTCTTACACCTTTTCCAAAGTCAAATTCAAGCACTTTTCAAGCATTTTCAAGGTGCATTTTCCAGCTTTTCAAGCATCTTACAGCTGTTGTAAATTACATATTTATATACACATACTCAAATGATTATTTCCCTACCTCACATTAAATCAGATGTTCTTTATGCTATAAACAAACGTGTGTTTCGTGATAGCCTTCTACACGAAGATGAAAAATTAAAGAAAAGAAAACTAAGTTTAATATTTCAAAATGAGTGACCTATCTGTATGTCCCATATAACCTGTCTGAGCCAATATAAAACAATCAGCCAAATAACTTTTCAATACATTATTGATTACTATTTTTGAGGTACTTTTAGGTTGGCAGTAAACACAAGTCAGAGGTACATGGTGTACTTCTACTCCACTACAGTTCAGAGGTACATGGTGTACTTCTACTCCTCTACAGTTTAGAGGTACATGGTGTACTTCTACTCCACTACAGTTCAGAGGTACATGGTGTACTTCTACTCCTCTACAGTTTAGAGGTACATGGTGTACTTCTACTCCTCTACAGTTCAGAGGTACATGGTGTACTTCTACTCCACTACAGTTCAGAGGTACATGGTGTACTTCTACTCCTCTACAGTTCAGAGGTACATGGTGTACTTCTACTCCACTACAGTTCAGAGGTACATGGTGTACTTCTACTCCACTACAGTTCAGAGGTACATGGTGTACTTCTACTCCTCTACAGTTCAGAGGTACATGGTGTACTTCTACTCCACTACAGTTCAGAGGTACATGGTGTACTTCTACTCCACTACAGTTCAGAGGTACATGGTGTACTTCTACTCCACTACAGTTCAGAGGTACATGGTGTACTTCTACTCCTCTACAGTTCAGAGGTACATGGTGTACTTCTACTCCTCTACAGTTCAGAGGTACATGGTGTACTTCTACTCCTCTACAGTTCAGAGGTACTTCTACTCCTCTACAGTTCAGAGGTACATGGTGTACTTCTACTCCTCTACAGTTCAGAGGTACATGGTGTACTTCTACTCCACTACAGTTCAGAGGTACATGGTGTACTTCTACTCCTCTACAGTTCAGAGGTACATGGTGTACTTCTACTCCTCTACAGTTCAGAGGTACATGGTGTACTTCTACTCCACTACAGTTCAGAGGTACATGGTGTACTTCTACTCCTCTACAGTTCAGAGGTACATGGTGTACTTCTACTCCTCTACAGTTCAGAGGTACATGGTGTTACTTTACAGATCAGGATGAATGATGTGAAATCTAATCAAGTGTTAAATCTTTAGTTCCACCTGGAGTAAATCCACCAGCTACCCTGCAGTATACAAAGTCATTCAAACTAGCTGCACCTTCACCAGCTTTGAGAACACTTTCATGATCAATCATTATAAAACATATCATATATATAGTATTCTGAAATGGACCAATCTGCACAACGACTACTTTTACTGTCTTTCACTATATTTTGATGAGAATACTTTCCTACTTTTACTTGAGGAACATTTTTGAATGCAGGACTTTTACTGTAACAGAGTATTCCTACACTCTGGTACTTCTACTTTTGCTAAGTACAAGATCTGAGTACTTATAATTTCACTACAAGATCTGAGTACTTATACTTTTACTCAAGTACTCGAGTACTTATTCCACCTCTAGTAGCGTATTAGTCTGAATTGTAGCCACAAAATCACGCAGAGCTGCATAAAAATAGACTCACAATGGTAACAAGTGGAAAATAATATTTACAAATGTGTACAATGATTTGTAGGTAATGCTACTCAAGACACCCGACTTATACATCTTCAAAGGAAGACTGTGTTCATTCTACAATTACATGGGATTAAAGCAACATGTAGTTTTACTTGTATAATACTTCAATTTTATATAAAAGACAGTTTGTTTTCATCTGTTTTCATATAAACAAAGTCTTGGCTTTCAGAATATTAAACTTGTTTCGGCAAATTCAGATGATAAATACAACTTTGAAGCTTCGGCATAATTACAAGCAGAGAACGGACTAATGTAACATCACAGCAAGCATAACAACAGCCGGTGTTTCCCCGGTACACAAACGCACACACACGAGCTTCCCCCAGACCAGTAATACAAACGAAAATGTGTCTTCGGGTCAATGTGACTGATTTCGATAGAGCAAGTCACATTTGGTTTAGGCACGAAACATACTACCAGTAGAAATACATTGCTTTCAAAATCGCTCTGTGTCGAATCAATAGATTATATTTCGTGACTATAACACAAAATGCCGTGAGTGCTTCATCCTCTGAACACCACGATGGCGACTGTAACGCACATAACATAGGTTACGCTCCTCTGAAATTATTATTATCCCTCAATCGAGTTCGCTATTCAGCTTGCTAACGTTAGCTTAAACAAACGTAACATGCAACGTTAGCCTAATCTAAAATGCTCTACTACGGCGTACCTTTCATGTGGCTCGTCAGCGCAGACTCTCCCATCGTTACTTTTGCAAACTTTGCAGGAGGCTACTCGTGGGCTTGACCCTCGTCTTAGCCATGGCTTGTATTTGTCTTCTGCTAGCCAACGCTCGTTGAAACGGCAACCTCCTGGCACACAGTCATCTATCACACTCATCAGAATGCCCAGGTCACACGTAACACAAACACTTGCAGATCGCGCGCATAGCGCGGGAAGGCCGCAGCGGAGCTGTTTTAGAAGCGAAGCAATTATTTTCTTTTAATCTAAAAAGCGAACTATTCAGTCAGACAGCAATTTATTGTAAAAGTAAAGCATTTACATTTTCAAGCACCATTCCCAAAATTCAAGCACTTTCCCAACCTTGAAAACACCACGTCAAATTTCAAGCATTTTCAAGGATTTCAAGCACCCGTACGAACCCTGTATAATACACCATTTAAGCCCGGGGGAGAAATGCTAACGCTACATTAGCATCTGCGATCTTTTGTACTTCATGCTATCTGCACAAATGGTTGACATTAAACATAAAAAAGATCAGGCAGTTCAGAGAGAATCAAAGGAAGGCAGGCAGCTTTGCATGACATTCTTCTGGACGTGTTTCATTGTGGTGATAGATAGTGAGGGTAGTCAATCCCTTGTTTAGCAAGACAGTAGTGACGGCCATCTTGGTGACGTGTGTTGGTGTGAGAGTCTGCGAGACCAGAGATGTAGTTCATTGAGAGTTTCACAGAAAGAAAAAAAGTGTTACTTCAGTTTTACGACACTTTTTTTTTTTTTGACTTGCAAAATTATCTTTTAAATTGGCAAAGAAAATGTGTAATTCGTGGCACAATTCAAACGGGATTGAAAGATAATCTTTCTCTCTCCATTGACTTCAATACATATTTTTTCCGAAATAAGGTCCCATGGAGGTCCACTGGAAGGGGAGGGACTTCGCCACTCTATAGTCAGTCCGTTTTCACATTGTGATACTTTTAGACCACTACATGTATTTTACCGATTTAATTAGAAGCTACTTTGAGGATTTAGATTATTAATACAAACCAATAATACATTATTATAGGTTAAAGCTATCCAGTAGTATAAAAATAAATCCACATTTTCATGGATGTGCGCTAACATCATTAGCTTGACACTAACGACACTGAACTTGCCTTAATCCTTGCACCAGTGCTCTCTTCAAGTTCACGGATTTTGGCTCCTCCTTTACCTTTAACAAGATATAACGCAATGTTACAGATCATACCCACACACATGTTCCTGAATCTTTGCAGAATGGGGATCACACAACCAATGCCATGTGACTGCTTAGCCTAACTAATGTTAACTTGGCATAGGCTAATGTAGATAGCCAACAGTAGCATTTAGCTCCAATGGATGAAATAAAAACATTTTGAAGTGAATGTACTGCTTTGGAAATATAACATGTCAATTAAAGTACATTGACATTCACAGGCTGTGAAAATGGAGTACAGTCCCTCACCAATTTGCTCTAACGTCTAACAGCTTGACAACAACTGAAGTCCGCTGATTTAGCATAGCTAGTGATTTAGAATAGCTAACAATACAATTTAGCATAGGTTCCAACGTTTATAGCACCATTTAAAACTGGATTAACTGTTTTAAAAGCATACCTATTATCCTGCCAACTAAACCATTTTCCACGGTGAAAATCACAGGCTGTGAAGAGTCTGACTTTTCATCGCCAAAGGCTCCCCGTCCTGGGCCTCCGGAGGCTGTGCAGAGACAAAGTGTAAGAAAGCTGGGGGGGATATATTCCACACTGTATGGGCTGCTATATGTGACACTTAGTGGTGACATTTTGTAAACCATCCTGGTCCCATATTTGTCTTAATATCCTACCCGTTTGAACATTTAATGTGGCCCTGCTAAATACAAATCTAGAATGTTTTCACATGCAGAAAAATGACATTCAGAGGACAAAGAGTCACATTTGACAACATCTATGGGATGAGACTTGCGGAAGGATGTTTTGCACCTAATCGAATGCTTTCATGATAAATAGTTTTCAGAAAAATTACCATTTTGAGAGTTGCTATCTGACACCAGCTCTTCAATCATCTCCTTGGCCTTCTGCTGGGCTTCAGAGGACCCCATGAGGACCACCTCACCTTCATAGTCCCCTTTGTTTACCTATAATGTAAAAAGTGAATACAAAAAACTGCAGAGATAAAGGGAATATATCTAACATCCTATACTAGCGCTGCAAATAATGATTTTTTTTTACCAGGGTCAAATAATCTGATGATTATTAATCTAGATTAACTAGCATTTGGTCTCTATGTCAAAAAGGTGAACATGTCAATCAGTGTTTCTCAAAGCCCAAAAGGACCTCATATTACTTGTTCTGTCCACAATTTAAAGTGGCTTACATTACTGTCATAGGGCAAGAGACACCAGAAAATATTGACATTTAAGAAGCTGGAATCAAGCAATTTTGACTTATTGTTTACTGAAATTGATGGCTTACAATGTAAATCGGCAACTTGATCAATCCATGCAGCTCTTTCCTAAACATGCCCTGACCAAGGCTCTGCAATGACTCCCAAAACTCCCCTAACAAATTATAAATTGTCAGTCAGTCTCACATTGTGATACTCTGCTACATTTTGGAGGCAAATGTTTTACCTTTTAGACCACTACATGTATTTTACCAATTTAATTAGTAGCTACTTTGAGGATTTAGATTATTTATACTGTATTATATAGCATAAAGGACTATTACAATTAATACAAACCAATAATACATTATTATATGTTAAAGCTACCCAGTAGTATAAAAATAAATCGACATTTTCATGGAAAACGTCACCCAACTTGCCTTAATCCTTGCACCAGTGCTCTCTTCAAGTTCACGGATTTTGGCTCCTCCTTTACCTTTAACAAGATTAAAATGTGTTTAATGTCTAACCAAACATATCTACACACTTTTAAGTACAGCAGGGGAAAGAGATGCAACATAAACTACACTAACGCATTGTTACAGATCATACCCACACACACGTTCCTGAATCTGTGCAGAATGACTATTACGCAACCAATGCCATGTGGCTGCTTAGCCTAGCAACGCTAACTTGGCCTAGGCTAAGATAGCTAACAGTAGCATTTAGCTCCAACGGATGAAATAAAAACATTTTGAAGTGAATGTACTGCTATGGAAATATAACATGTCAATTAAAGTACATTGACATGCTGTGAAAATGGAGTACAGTCCCTCACCAATTTGCTCAAACGTCAACAGTTTGACACCAACTGAAGTCCGCTGATTTAGCATAGCTAGTGATTTAGCATAGGTTCCAAAGATTTATAGCACAATTTAAAACTGGAATAACTGTTTTAAAAGCATACCTATTATCCTGCCAACTAAACTATTTTCCACGGCGAAAGTCACAGGCTGTGAAGAGTCCGACTTTTCATCGCCAAAGGTTCCCCGTCCTGGGCCTCCGGAGCTCCGGGGAAACGATCGACCTTCCCCCCCGCCTCGACGACTTCTATATTCGGATTCCTGGTCGCCACGGTCCGCTTGCCAATCTCTGGAGGCTGCAGACCGGGTTCCATTTCTCACACCGAAATATACACTTTGTTTCTGAATGTCATCGCGGTACGGTTTCCACTCAGTTGGAGCTGATGTTGTGGCTTGTTTTTGAATAGCAACGCCATCCACGTTGTACTCATCTTCCCAATCGGCCATTTTGAATTTGGCTCTCCACCTGCTAACGATACATACATGCTGCTAACTCACTGCGTCACAAACAATATGGTCACAATTAGCTGTCAATCAAGAATGCCGCCTTCAAGTAAGCTCTGTGAGTTTATACTTCCACGTTTTTTTAGTGGAGAGATTTTGATAAATATTGAACTTATCAACAGTTGGAGAAGTACTCAGATCTTGAACTTAAATAAAAGTAGAAGTACCAGAGTGTAGGAATACTCTGTTTCAAGTAAAAGTCCTGTATTCAAAGGTTACTCAAGTAAAAGTACAAATACATTTGCATCAAAATATACTTAAAGTACCAAAAGTAACTATGAAAATTGATAAGATTTTGACAAATATTTAATTTATTAACACTGAATTTAGTTAATAATTGTACACTTGTCATGTTGATATGTAGCACAGAAAGGTGGAGGAATTTGCGAAAATATTAATAGATGCTTTAACTTTTACCCATTGTTCACCACCCTGAATATACAATCCTTATTCCAAAAAGGCATCATGACCATCATGTGTTACTTTCTTGACTTTTTTTGTTTAAATGTTGATCGGAACAGTAAATCAAAGACACAAACAAAACTGTTTAGTTGATTTGTACTTTATTATAGAATAATAAAATTATTTTTGCATTTCTCATCAAGAGAGAACATAATGTGCACTTTAATAAATTAATTTCAAAGAAATACAAATGTTAACATTATCAAGCTTTAAGGCCCAGTTGTGTAATACATTACTGTTCAAGCAGTAGAGAAATTGTATTATTAGCCATCAAAGCCATTTAAAGTCTGTGGACAGGACCTTTATAGCCTCGTGAAAAAAAAAAAACTTTTCATATGCAAGAAAGGCCCCCTTAAGCAATTTACAGATAGCAAAACTGAGCATGTTGTATGACAGGAACACTCCATGGGCTTTCCTTGTGTTTGACATCTCGTTTCAAAGTAACAGACAGTTCTTATTGGCCTCTTTTCATATGTAGCAAAGCTCAATCAATAACTACAAAATAATCTATTCCAATATTAAGCCTTAAACTACCATGTCACATTTTCAGGCTCTTCAAAAACAGCTGTGCTTTCACGTTGATAATATATTTCATCATACCAGAAAAAAACTCTGCATGGGCTGTAGAATATTTCAAAATCAAGTGTTTACAATTTGAATTTGTTAGGAGATAATACTTGTTATATTCTACTACAGAATATTAATTTGCTAAGCGATGCACTTACTCACCATTTAACACAAAGGGAAAATAACTGAAAAAAACAATGATGAATCAAGGTTGTCATTAACACATTAAAATACATTTTTAAGACTGCTGTGACGGCAAACCCCTAAGAGGTAAACATGCAAAAACAAATCAAAATGGCTAACAAAAATTAAGATGGCGGACATAGTTTTTCTGCATAATTCTGATTCAATAGCAGTCAACAAGCAGGATGGCATTGAATTGTAGTGTTAGGACAGTGTCATTTAGGAAACTTGCAACGCCTCATCCTCCTTTAACCTGCCAGTGAAAACAATCTGAATATCGACTTACTGCACCTACATATGTGCACTTGAGTGTTTTTAAGTGTATCATAATAACCCTAATTGGTTAAGTATTGTAATTATGATTGATGTGATGAGGAGGAAGTACATGCACATACAAAATGGTGGTAAACTAAACATATTTTTCAGGGGGGGCAGCAGACAACTTTTAAGCAGCCACACAACAAACACATTTTAATCTCAATCTCAGATTCAATTCTGTCTTGCTTCGTCAGTATCCTGCTGAAGTTTCCTTAAAACATTCCTCTGAATAAGTGCACCAGCTGAATGTTGAAAATGCAGGAGTCACGGAAAATATCTATAAGCATTTTGTATTAAGATAATATGGCAAATCTTTCTCATCTCATCCACCCTCGCTCCTGATTTACAATTTGAATACATCACATTTTTGTCAGCAGCAGAAGGGACACATGGATCAAGTAACAACACGCATACTGGATCAACAACAGTGCATGTACAGTACATTGTTATCATGGGTTTCTCAGGTGAATCCAAAATAACCTGATATGTTATAAGTGGAGTCTGTGCATTGTACATGTGGCCCTGTAACTCCTCACTACCCCTACTGTGCCAGCCTGGACTGGGAGGAGGGAATATGTTTAGTCCAGCAGCCTCTAATCATTATTGATGCACAAGGTGCAAACAGCACCCAGTAAAAAGACAGGGTTTGTCAACAAAACAAATTAAAAGAGGTTGTATGTTTGTTCTAAAAGGTCATTGTAAGTGGGTTATTCATATAACTACATTTAAATGACTTCAAATTAGGATATATAATGTTCATATGGCAGTCTTTGTTCACACTCTAGTGATTGGGATTTTGAGGAAACATTGCTTTAAAGCAACATTAGCTATTTGTCCTTAAAGTAAAAGCTTACAAATCATTTTAAAGGTGTAATAGGGAGAATGTTCTTTAACTACATCACTTAGGTGATTGCTTCATTCATTCTCCCAGGAGAAGTGCATAAGGCTTCATGGCACTAAGTTGATTTTAGTGGAACTGGGTCATATTAAATTGACTAAATGTTTTCTGATTTCCCTCGACTAACTATGATTTAAGGAGTTTCCTGATGTAAAGCTTTACCTTCTGCTAGGGCAACTAAAAACTGCTAACTAACTAACAATTGCAGCTATCGGCAAGTTAGCCGTTAGCCGTGCAATCAGGACTTGCACTTGTGAAGTTAAAAGCTGTCCAACAGTTGTGTGTGGGGGGGCTAAATAAAAAACAAACAATAACTACATAACGTTGCATTAACATGCAAAAGGACATCCAGGCCACCAGCGTTGTGTAACTGCTCTTATTGCAACAGCTTAGACATGCAGCATCTCATGCTCAGCTTGATAAACCTATACTGCAATTCACTATTCAGACATAGTCTAGCACTTTGTCTTTACCGATTGCTGATAAGACATCTTCTCCAAGTAGGTTTGCCCGATCCAAATGTACTGACAACTATCTAAAAGACAAAACTAAACAGCCAGATAAACATTAACTAATATTTCTGTGGTTGTAGAAACAGAACGGGAGCTTTGGGTCTAAATACATGCTGAGGATGCTTTGAACTCTTTTTATATTTCAGATATTCCCATCATACCCACCTATAGTTCTAATTTCATTCATTATTTTTTTTGGAAACAGTCCATGCAGTGATATGTATGAAAGTAACAGATGACATTTCACATTGCCAAAGACAGACATTGAATAAGGAGAGTGAGTGACACTCCTTTTCGAGAAAGTCTCTGAATACAAGCACTTGTATGAAAACAAAAAAGTATAAAGTCAGTCACAGCTCTTTGTCAAGTTAGCTGGAGTTACTGGTGATTGTGGTTGATGGTTGCATGTGTCGGTGTGTTTTTGTGTGTGTGATAGAGTGGTTGTATGTGAGGGCATGTAACTGTGGCATGTTTGAGGTTCAACTAGACAATTGATTGTTGTTATATGCACCCATGTTGGCTTACAATCATACAGTATTTTCCTTTGAGTTAATATGAAGGACTGCTGTAAACAAATTATTTGTATTTGCTTCTAACATTAGTTTAAAAGGTGTCAGACTGCAGGCTCAGAAATCACAGTTAACTATCTTTCCTGGGTCTTTATTTAAAACAAACATCAATTTGATCAACTTTTTTGTATTGATGTCATTGTATATGAACAATCTGTTTTTGTAAAAAGTTACATCTCCAAATATCCTTAGATAAAGACCAAAACAATGTATCTTCAAGGAAAGTTTGTATTCGTGTACATTTCCTTAAAATGATGTGTACATACAGTATGCGTGTGTGTGTGTGTGTGTGTGTGTGTGTGTGTGTGTGTGTGTGTGTGTGTGTGTGTGTGTGTGTGTGTGTGTGTGTGTGTGTGTGTGTGTGTGTGTGTGTGTGGTTATGCCAGGTGTATGTGTGGCGACTGACTGAGGAACTCTGGGGGAGGAGCCTCCTCCTCCGCAGTCTGTAAGAGGTCTGAGGGGTCCGGTTCCTCGGACAACAAGTTGAAATGTTCTTCAGCTGGCTCTATCTCGCACTCACTAATTAAGAGTTCTGTTCCATCCCAGTTGCTGAGGTCAGCGTGGGCGTTACCGTGTCTGCTACCGTTGCTGCTACCGTTGCTGTTGTTGAGCGCGGAAGACAGACCGGGGTTATGGTTGCTCAAAGGCTGGCTGAGGTTGTGCACAGAGAGGGAGCCTCCCCAATCTGAAGGCCTCTCGTCTGGGCTCGATGAGAGCAGCAGCAGGGGGTTGACCTCCAGGCTCATGTTCCTCCTCCAGACCCCCTCCTGTGACTGCACCCCCGCACCAGCGTCCCCTTCCTGCTCAGCATCCACACTGGACCCCAGAACCACGGATGGGCCCAGACTGCCCTCATCCAGCGGCAGCACGTCTGTCATTTCATCTGGGAGAGGGTCGGTGGAGCATCGGAGGTGGGAGGGATGCAGCAGGGGGGGCAGACGGAGGGTGAAGCCCCCTGAGGATGGAGGTGGAGGAGGCAGGTCAGGGAAGTGTGCTCTTTTGGAGGTACCATTGGGGGTGACCAAGGTTGGATAGGGGCTATCAGGAGGCAGCAGGGGGGACGGGGAGAGAGAGGCTGTGGACGGGGGGTAGGATGGAGGGGCTGAGTCCGGGAGGCCATCGTCATCGGAAGGAGCCAGGATGAGACGCAGGCCTCTGGGGTTGGCGCTGAGAGAACGGCGTAATCCTCCACGGTTTTCTCCTCCGCCTCCAACAAGATTCCCCCCCTGGGGAGAAGAGGGTCTGATGACGGAGGTCTGGTAGTCGGAGTTGAGGTGCTGGTGGTTGTCCAGCTCAAACAGCGGCAGGGAGGAGAGAGTGAGGGCTGTGGGGCCTTTCTGGAGGACCTGGCGGTAAACATCCAACAAAGAGTCCAGCTTTGACTCAATGGAAGTCACCTTGGAACAAGAAAAAGGAGAGCAAGAGAGTAGAGAAAAACAGAGAGAGACACAAATCAAATCAGCACAGGTTAGATTGGATTTGATTCAACTTTCTTGTCAATTGCAAAGAATAAAAGTACTGGAGCAACACAATGCAGTAAGCATCTATCCAGGAGTGAAATAGAAGCAGACAAGTGTAAAACTCCTCTGTTATCAATCCCTGCACTGTGATATCCATACAACAGGATATCTCAAAACATACAGGTACAGTTTTTAGGTAAGAGTCAGTGACCATGACCTTGAAATAGGACGATGTCGCAAATTTTAAATTGAAGAGGAACACATTTGTACACATTGCGTGAGTCACAGAAAAGGCTGCAGGGCAAGAATTCACGTAAATCCGTTCATTGTACTGGATTGGAAATAAATATACGAAACTACGTTCTTGCCTGGACTTGGATGTTTACCTGTGGAAGTTTTGCTATCTGGTGCCCCAGTGGCAGTTTCACTTTGAGTTACATTTTCAGTTTGATTTCCTATGAATCAGCCGCTACAGTGCTGATGTAGCTTTTCCTGTAAGATTATTTGTTGGACTCACCTGTCTCTCCACCTTACACACCCGTCCCAGCATGCTCATGCCCTCCAGCGACTCTCCATCTGGATTCAGTTTGTCCCGCACCTTCTTATCCACGGGAATCTGGCCTTTTCCCAGAATCTGATCCACCCTGTGGATACATTTGAAAATACTGATGTTGTAATAGAAGCAAGGCACCCGAGTTTCCTTTCAGGTTATCCCAAGTCAGGCAACAAACCTAAAGCAGCAGCGGGAGGAGTTAGTAAAACAGTAAAACACACATCGCTTGGCTGTGTCAGTGCCCGAAATGGTCAGAATTAAGGAAAAACAGATTGGATATCATTGACTATGTAGTTTGCATGGGTTATTCTCACACATGAAAACCAATGTGCACCAAAAGAATCTTCACATTTTCATAAGGAAAGGGATAAAAGCAAGTCATTTATGAGCACTACAGTACATCCCAAAATGATGTGTACAAATACAGTCAGAAGCAAAAGTTATGACAATGCATTTTTTTAAGCGTGTTTTTGTGACTGAAAACACGTTGAAAAACATCATTACTGAAATGACAAGGTTTTTGCAGCCGAATCGCTGTGTATGTAGATTATTACATTACATTGCATTTAGCTGACGCTTTTGTCCAAAGCGACTTACAATAAGTACATTCGACCAGGAAGATTATGTTTTATTTCGTGTTTTAGGACATTTTAAATCCAAATGAGATGCTTAATGCAGTGCAGCATTCAAATGATTATGAATCTGTAGCCAGCTTAATGAAGATTAGAGTATTGACCAAAGTTCTTTGACACTGTTATAATGTTGAATTAGTGAAGTTAATAAAGTTTCTATATCTCTAACATGCATCGGTCTACGGGAGGCCAGCACCACCAATTATTTAGATTTTAGTTAACACAAAACACATGAAGTAATGGGAAACACTTACAACTGCACACAGGTTAGCAACATTCACACACACACCACACACACACACACACACACACACACACACACACACACACACACACACACACACACACACACACACACACACACACACACACACACACACACACACACACACACACACATTTCCTTTTTTCTGGTTAAGGGAGAGTGGATGAAGTATGGAACTAGGAGATCTAATGAAGCAACAGGGATGTTTAGGCCATAAGCGTTAGTACAAATGAGAATTAAATGCAAACGTTTGTGTATATGACACCTGGTGAAAATAAACCTCATCAAATGGCTAGAGTTAAAGGTGGGGTAGGTAAGTTTGAGAAACCGGCTCGAGATACACTTTTTGTTATATTCCATGGAATGCTCTTAACATCCCGATAGCAATGAATATCTGAAGTGCTTTGACAACAAATCCATTAAAAAAAAATCTCATCTGTGGAAGCCGTGGCGCTGTAAAAAGCACGACCAATCATTTTAGCCGGCCCGGCTAAAGTAACTGGATGGCCTACCTGCCTGTCAGCCTTCCATCTGTGCACAAACTTATCTCGTGCCCTCATTGGTCATATGCGCGTTTGTGTGTGTTGGAGGAGGGGCTCTGTGAGGAAGTGGCAGATTTTTTCCGGCTGTGTATTTTCAAATTCTAGCGCACTCGAGCTGGTTTCTCCAAAATGACCTACCCCACCTTTAAATGCATTACATGAATTATGTTTTTGAAAAATGACTTTGAGATGAGTTTCATTTTAAAAGCCCATTTGTGTGTATTATGCAAACTCCAAACATTTGTTCCCTAAAGAACGTCAAATCAAATGAAAATCATCAGCATCCCTGCAAGCACGCCTGTTTTCATGTGACATTTTACAGCAAGTCAGACACATTTGGAGACAGAAAGGGAACTAACGGGGACCATAGAAGGAACTAATGGGATTCTACTGTATGTGAGTTTAAAATTAAGTGAAATTTAAGTAACCCTGAGCCAGAGAGCTTCTTCCTGGCGTTGCTGTAATAATAGTGCAGGGCAGGAGAGGACATGTGCCTGGGTCGGCTGCTCAGGCTGGGACCAGAGCCCGCTGCACTGGCCAGTCTGGAGACAGGAGAGAGACTGGGTCAGAAACATCTCACATTCTCACATGCTCACATCACAACACCAGCTACACACACACACACACACACACACACCACCACACACACACACACAGCACAACACACACACACACACACACACACACACACACACACCACACACACACACACACACACACACACACACACACACCACACACACACACACACACACACACATACACACATAAAGCTGAGGTGGAAAATAAGGAATTAGATCCAGTTCTCACTTTTTTAACATTAAATAACATTAGCATGCAGATACACACAGAGGGCGAGAGGGAAATGTAGGCTATTTCTGAAATATTTTGTTTATTTCTTGTGTTTTAATTTCTCTCATGTACATTGCCATGTTTTTTATGCTGTTGCAACGCAAACATTTCCTATCTATCTATCTATCTAAAAATGCTTTTGAATTCGATTTTTTTTATTAGATTTTTATCCAAGGCTGATATTGGTACTAGAAATGAACGACGGCCATTCTATGATTTTTGTCTTTTGAGAACAAAATCTTTTAAAAATGTGACTTGTATGTAGTCTTACATCTACATTGTTATTCATGTCATGGCAGAAACGTTTATTTAAACTGTGATTTGTCACTATTCAACAAAGAACATGTATTTTTTTAGGGATGCTCCGATCGATTTCACATGACGTAAAATACTCTGGGCGGCAAAACAAGCTCGCCAAAATGGCTTCACCAGTCTGGCAGTATTTTAAGGTGTCCGAAAATGACAATAAAATAGCGGTATGCAACGTGTGTGAAGCAGAAATCCTGCAGCTCCACCCGCTGTGACGGACCGGTGAGCGCACACACACACTAAGAGTTAGACCTAACACACTTAGCTATTTCATCTACCTCTGAAACTAGCTAAACTAGTTATACATATGTTTATTCTTCACTGTCGGGTCACTCATTACTGGATCAGTGAACTGCATGAGATACTGACAGGCTGTCAGGAGAGAGAGAGAGAGAGAGGGGGAGAGGAAAAGAGAGAGAGAGAGGGGGAGAGAGAGAAGTAGAGAGAGATAGAGAGATGGAGGGAGATAGAGAGGAGGGAGAAGGAGA
>NW_022989931.1:1283116-1343885 GCF_902827175.1 Gymnodraco acuticeps | reverse complement strand
TTTTCAAAGTGCTCAAATCCGGATCAGGATCAGTTTCCAGGGTGCTATAAATAAGTTATATCTTTAATATATTATGTTGAATAAAATGGTGTGATAAAGGATCACCTCCTTAGTTGAAAACTATGGTAGGAATAAGGCCCAGGCTCTACCAACATTTTTACATCAGAATTAAATAGTTATGGTCTTTTAAAGATCATTTTTTGTATTGGTAAACTATCCATAACCCATTGTGTGAGCTTCTTGATGACCTCTTCAACCTGACCTGGGTAAAGCAGCCAAATTGGTAAAATAGTGTACATAAACTTCCCATGTGCTGATCAGTTCTTAGTTTGTGTAAACCCCACCTATCTCAGAGTAAAGTAGGCTTAACATAATATAAATTGTATGCCTTTGTAATCTCAATTTGGCAGTTAAACAGGAATACATCCGAGTTAAAATACATTTAAAAAAAGCTTCTTTGACTATTGCCACCCTGTGCATTTATAAGGGTGCACTGAATTGCCATAGGTTCAAAAGCATGTGATTGCAGGCTGCTTGACCCAGGTGCGACATCATCACATTTTTGGTTATGTTAGCGGGGAGGCAGTTGTCGGGCAGATCAGGACGGGGTGTGTCTAACCCCGGTGCAGACTGTTTCCTCCGGGCCTGGCTGTAATATAAATGCAGGGAGGGAGAGGACAAGGTCTTGACGCGGCTGCTGAAAGGCCTCGGAGGGGGCCCCACTACAGTGTCTAGTCTGGGAGAGAGAGGGGACACATACGTTTGTACATATACAGTACACACACACAGTGGATGGTGAATACATAGCAGGAAGTAGGATAGAGGTAAAAGCAGGTTCACTTCGTTTAAACAGAACAACATTTGCAGCAACAGCCTCCAATGAAGATAATAAACAGAGCAAATTCAGGTAAAAAAAAAATGGGTACAAACGTCCAAATGATAATGATGATTTGTGGAGTTGACTGAAAGTGTGTGTGTGTGTGTGTGTGTGTGTGTGTGTGTGTATGTGTATGTGTATGTGTATGTGATGTGTATGTGTGTGTGTGTGTGTGTGTGTGTGTGTGTGTGTGTGTGGTGTGTGTGTGTGTGTGTGTGTGTGTGTGTGTGTGTGTGTGTGTGTGTGTGTGCGAGTGCTTACCTAGTCTGGAGGCTCTTGATGCGACAGAGCATGTCCAGGTGTCCGGCAGAGTATTGCTCTATGACGTCTTTCACATCGTACGGACGCAACGTCTCCTTAAACTTCTTTTTTGCCACGTGGAATTTCATGATCCTACACACACACAGATACAAACACACGGGGAGCAAAAGGAGGAAGAAGGAGGCTGAAGTTAGTAACGTCAAAGTAAAAACAAGCTTGAAAGGTAAGGACGTAATAACTCCAACCGATCACTAGATGGTAGCAGCTGGTTTGAAATGATCCTCGTTACATATCACTTGTTGATCTTTCTCTGGAGTGTAAAATGAAAACATTATTGAAATCTCAAATACCTCAATGAGTGTCTAACGGGAAACTAAAGTTCCCTGCTTCGCTTGTCAAATCCATAACATACAAACTGAATGACAGAGCCGCTGCTGGGTGGATAATATTGATACAGGTAAGAGGATCCAAACACTCGTTGCATTTGGATTCCCCGGCGACTTCTGCTTTTCTACAGTTGCCTGTGTTTTTCACTGGATAAATGGAAACCACGGTGACAGATGACCCTCTGTAAAAACAGTCCTGACAGGGGTGGGGGGATCCAGCCCTCAACCCGACACCCTGGGAAAGCCCTGGGCTCCGGCTGCCCGAGGAAGAGAAACAGAGCTGGAGATAAAGGTGGTTTGATAGACTTCAATTAATGACAAACTGAAACAAATTCAACATGTAACATCTTTCCAAATCTGCAAATTTGATGAGAATCCAGAATAGTCACTGTTATAACGAAGTGGATATTATCACCAAACATGTAAGCGTTTAGGGGGGGTGGGACATTGCGAAAAATTCTCCCTTTATTTGTTTGAAATGCTGATTTACATTTTTTTCAAGGGAAATCGTTTGATAACTCTAAGTCCAATTTGGATTGGGCCATTCTGTGTTATACCTGACACAGACACTATGAACAGTTTTATAGTAAGTTACTTTGGATAAAAGCATCAGCTAAATGTAATATAATGTATAGGCGTAGCCAGTACAGCAGTGGTCACCAACCTTTTTAAGCCCAAGATCACCGACCTCGGCCTAGGTGAAAGGCGAGATCTACCTATTGCAGAATTGAGTGAAAAAGACGGCCCAGACAGTGCTTCCAATTTGAGGCCTTTTATATAGGCTAATTGCATCTGAATTACTGTTACAATGAAGGCTCCATAATCAGCTCACGGCATATAGGCAGGGGTAAAGTGCTATTTTTTTACGAGTGGGGGGCGGACCTCACCTCCTCTAGGAGATTTTTTTTTAAATATTGAAGTTGAAAGCATCAATCTGGTGCACTTTGAGAGCAACATGAAGAGATCTATGGATACCTCTCTCAGCACCCATATGAAACAGAACTGTAAACAGATTTTCTTTTTCTTTATGGATATTTTACAAATCACTCCCCTTTTAAACTGTATTCTTGTTTTACTGCCATATAGTATTTCATACCTGTTTTTCATTTATTCTCTTATTGTTTGTATAACTATAATGATCATATGAAGGTGTGTCGCGGAAATAATCTTTTGAATAATTTGTGACAAACCCGTTCTAAACACTCAGAGAGTCCTTTAGCTCAGGGGTTCCCAAACGTTGCCATGCCAAGGACCCCATATAGAGCATTATCCCTGTTGCAATTATTTTTTAAATGATGAGTACATTATGATGGAAAATATGAAAAATTAATCATACAGCTTAATACATTTTCTTAATATATATATTTGTATTAATAATTAATAATCAGTTATTCTTCTAAAAAATGTTTGTATTTATCTTTTGTTTGTCATTCATTACATTTATTGTGTCTTCTGTTATAAACATTCTTAACACAATATTAAACAGTAATATCAACAGCAAACATATTTTTAAAGCATTTTTAAAGTGATTTCTGTCTTTATAATATTATATAATTTTGAACAGTAATATGAACAATTAACATGTATTTTTGGCATTTTTTAAAGCTACTTATGCCTTAATAATATGATATATAATACTCAACAGTAATATTAACAATAAACATATTTATATTCATATAAACATCAATATTTGCTACATCTGTGCTCTCATCCAGCTGCAGAGCGAAATATTCACTAGCTCTCACTTGCTCCAGAAGCTGAGCAGATACTCAGTTTCACTCTCAGTAGCGGCAGCTCGATTCTGATTGGCTTGAAGGGTGGTCGTGTGATTTAAAAACAAAAAAATAAAACAAAACATTAATAAATAAAAAATATTAAAAGATTGGCATCAGACACAGAGATTGATAGATATGCAGTTATTAATAACGTCTAAAAATAAAAATAAAAATGTAACTAAAAAAAAAAAAAAATTCCCCTTTCCCTCAAACTTTGCGTGACCCCCCTGGCGGCCCCCCGGGGGGTCGGGGCCCCCTCTTTGAAAAACACTGCTTTAGCTCACCTGAGCCCCTCAGAATGACAGGGGAGGACTCTCCTCCAGCTTGTTGTGGAAACAGCTCCTTATGTCCGTTAGTGCAGCTAGCTAACCAGATGCTAACAACACGGTCCCCGCTAGCACCGGTCCCTCTCTCTCCCTCTTTCCCTCTGAGCCAGCTTGAATGACACAAGCACACGTGTATTTCCATGCAACTCTCTGATTGGTCTGGTGACTTGCCTCTGTTGTATTCACTGAACACGCGAAATTGCAGTCCTGCCGTCCTCTCTTGTGTCATGATGAGGTTCACGTAAAGCATGGTTAATGTATTATATTATTGAGGTGTCTCAAATATACGTAAATCAAGTGGCACCTGCTAACGGGGTGGTGGATGATAGGTTTACATCTAAAAACGTATTTTTCAAACATTATTATTTTTATTTGATTTTTTTTTCTTTTGTTACTTTTTTTTTTAACGGTCCGCGATCTACCCGCACCACACTCTCGATCGACTGGTTGGCGACTACTGCAGTAGAGCAACCTTAGATTAATAACAACCCAACTAGTGCTAAAGAATAAAGATACGACTGCAGGTCATTACAGCATGTGCAATGACTGAGGATAATTGAAAATACATAAATGTTCAGTATAGCTAAGTAACAGTGAATGGCGCGTTTCCACTGCAGGCCTCGCTCGGCCTCGCTCGGTTGGGTTAGGCCTTATTAGGCCCGGCTCACTTTAATGCTGCGCTTCCATTACAGTTTAGGAACTGGGGTAGTTACTATAGTAACGCAGTGTAGGCGGAGCCGTGACGTCATCTTCAATGAGAGCCCCAGAAAAACAACACAGCCGTTAGCTCTTAGCACTCAGAGCTCACAGCTCTTCATATCTGTTCAGAAACTAGACAAAAGTTAAACAAGTACAAACCACAGACTGCCTGTGTCATGGCGAATACAGTCGCCGGTTTATTTATGTCTGTATAGGCCGTTGTTGTGAGTGTGGACGGTCGGAGCATATATAACGTTAGCTTAGCCAAGCTCCATTTAGAAAACACGCATTTTAAAAGGGTTTTTCGCCTGGCGTCTGTCTGCAGACTTGTCAAAGCATTAATTCATGGTTTTTACTAACCGGTATCAGTATGTTGTTACTTCGGCATCATTTTGAAACGTGTATTACAATTAAATCACGGTCAAATATGTTCATCTTGTTGTAGTTGTAGCCCCCTTGTCAGCGATTCTCTCTCTAGTTTAGCATACTCAGCCCGACTCAGCCTGTTTGTTCCTGGCCCTAGAACCACGATTTAGTCGGGCCAGAAAAAAGGTGAAAAAGTAGCCCCGGGCCAAAACTAGGCCAAGTGGAAACGCAACCAAAAACGGGCCCCGCACGGCTCGGCACGCTTAAAGCGAACTACCCGCTGCAGTGGAAACGCGCCATAAGTACATTGTATTGCTCGTTTTTAACTGCGTATCCAGATTGGTGGTTCCATATGGGCAGCATCTGTATATGTGTTGAGAATATAATAGAAAAACCGGCCATATGATCAATTTAAAATGTATTTTATTTCACATATAGCAAGTAATTATGCGCAGATTTGTGGTTGGTTCAATTATATGGTATGGGTGATTTAAATATATATAAATAGAGAGGTACAACACTAAAACATATATAATCAGGGTGAGCAATAAGGGAGGAAACATTTAATATAATTGGGGAGATTCAAAATAAATAGAAATTGTTTTACAGACTAATGTTAAAAAACGAATGAAATTAATGAAGGAGGATCAGTAGGAGAAAAAAAATGCAATTAATACTGATATTATGTCTTTCATTTTCAATCATTTTAGAGCTTTTATTTCTAACACAGTCCTGCTGACATGTCTTAAAGCAGAATAGCTACACACTGCTTAATTATAAGCATCAGACAAGGAGTATAATCCAGTAAAACAAGTGATATCAATGATAAAGGCCGAATTTTAAATGTATAAGGATATCTGAATGTTTAATAACCTGCAGAAGATGATAGCAACAACATCACATTTGAACTAAAATTCATTTTTCTAACCAATCTGTTATTTCTAAAAGGAAAAATCTGCTTTCTTGAGAGGTGAAAAATGTGAGAAGAAGCGATGAAGTGAGAGAGTCAGTTGGCGCCAGTTGGAAAAACATTGCTCACAGGGTGCCGGTGCCAGTGTAAGAGATCAGGGTCTGCTACAGAAAACAGATTGAAACCCCTCCCAGGAAAATCCTCCATCCCCGCAGGGGGTCGTGTAGATACGAGGGGAAAATCAGAGAAAAGGCTTTGCTTGAGGGAACCAAAGATCGTGTGAACTTCTGCTTTCAGGAGTGAATTAAAAAATGGTATCATACATAATTAAAAGTATAGTGGAGGGAAGAAAGACAGGGGTCTGTGTTGTGTTAAATGATCTGTTACTCAACAAAACATGTTAAGAGCCTTCTTCAAAAAATGGTATCTATGATGATGAACTGTAGCTTGTTTCGGTGTGTTAAACCAAAATACAAAACACATGTATAGCTTATTGACCCAACACTACAGCATTGCATCCTTCTGTTAGCTGCTGGTATTTTCAAACAGTGTTGGATTCATGTCTTGCTCGCTTAATCATTCATGGACTGTTCCATCAATAGCTAGAGATAATAACCAGCCCATGAAGAAAGACTGTAGCCAATAAATCAATAGGAATATTCTTTAACAAGCGCTCAACTACAGACAGTATTATATTATGTGTGATACCAAATAGCCAATCATTAGAGGTGCACACAGGTCACTGAAATGATCAATGGTTAAGCGGTTCAGTGAGCTGTTGCTCTGGTTTCAAGATCAATGGAAACAACTTAGGGAAAAAACACCCTCAAAGAGGTGTGGACTAATCAATAAGATGACCTATATTATTCAAAAATAGCGAGAAAAGCATGCCAGACTTGCATGCTGCAAAATCTGACCGGATGCATTAATACATCCTGGTATTTTTGGCATATTGCAAATAGCTTAGCATACTTAATATTATGGGTATTGGAAATATAATAAAATCAGGAGAGGGATGTAAATCATGTCAAAAATGAACACAAAATGTGTTTTTCATTTGGACATCAAATCGTTGAGATAGATAAATGAATTTAAATTATTCAAAATGTGATTAAAATGTGCCCATCTATTGTTAGCCACAAAGGAAAGCAGGAGCTTAAAAAAATCAGCCCTGACTGGTTTGTTTTTTGACAAAGGGCAGGTCTTATTCCTAGGATATTGCAAAGGATGAAAGGTATTGGTTAAAAACGTTATTTTTAAGAGAAGCAACTTTCCCTTAATCTGTCTCATTCATATATTAAAAAGTTAAGTTCTCTCTGTTTCCCATTTGATATAGAGAGGCGAAGTCCCTCCCTTTCTGGGGGAGCTCCATGGGACCTTATTTTGGAAAAATTATGTATTGAAGTCCATTTGAATTGTGCCATGAATTACACATTTGTTTGTCAATTTAAAAGATTATTTTGCAAGTCAATTTTTTTTTAAATGTGTCGTAAAACTGTGAAGTAACACTTTTTTTTGTGTGAAACCGCTAAATGACCTACATCTCCCGTCTCGCACCACACACCAAGACGGCCGTCACGTTGAAACATTTCACTTCTTTCTTTCAGAATGAGGCGGAAAGTATTAAAAAAGGTGAAAATCACTCCAAGTCTGGGCATGTCGAGAGCTGTACATACACACAAGGGGAGTTAGTCGGTTCGTAAGAGCCAGCATGCGGGACCGGGACTCTGGGATTTGTAGTCTTTCTAGTTGCGTATTTTTCATAGTCTTATATTTCAACAGTTTTACGACAAACTGACTTTTTTGACATGGAAATTATTTTTTAAGATTGACAAACATCATATGTGTAATTCGTGGCACAATTCAAACGGGATCGAAAGATAAGTTCAAATGACAACTCATTACAGCTATTGATGGACTGCTTAGCAGAGATCAAATCCTGGCTGAGCCAAAATGTCCTCAACATCAATGAGAGCAAGACTGAGGTTATCTTTTTTGGACTCCAAACCTTCAGACTCCCAGGTTGATATTCTGGGCTCCCTCAAAAATAATATCCTCCCCTCTGTCACGAACCTTGGAGTGACCTTCAATAGCACTTTTAAATTTGATAAACAGGTCAGCAGCGTAGTCAAAACCTGCTTTTTTTTAAAAATATGACTATTGGCCAAGACCAAGTAGTTTTTTATGTTTTAAAGACCTGGAAAGGGTTATTAACGCCTTTGTTACCTCGAGGTTGGACTACTGCAACGCTCTGTACGTGGGTATGGACCAGGCGTCAATTAAACGCCTGCAGCTAGTCCAAAATGCAGCTGCACGTCTACTCACTGGCCACAAAAAGCGTGACCACATCACCCCAATTCTGGCCTCACTGCACTGGCTTCCAATTCGGTTCAGAATAGATTTTAAAATCCTTTTATTTGTTTTTAAAGCCCTAAATGGGCTGGCTCTGGCCTATATAGCCGATCTCCTCCATCGCTACACCCCAGCCAGAGCTTTAAGGTCTGCTGACCAGCTGCTGCTGATAGTGCCCAAGACCAGGCTAAAACCAGAGGTCACCGAGCCTTCGCAGCAGCTGGCCCCAGGCTCTAAATACTCTGCGGTCCATGTGAGGTCGGCCCAGACACTAGGGGTTTTTAAATCTACTCTTAAAACACACTTCTTCTCCCTGGCCTTTTAGTCAGAGCAGAGCATGACTCCTGACTTTTCCCTGTGTTTTTTATATATCTGTTGTAATTTATTGTCTTTTATTGTGATTGTAGTAATGTGTTTTTATGTGATTGTAGTATTTATTACATGTACAGCACTTTGGCCCGACCAAAAATCGCTTTTAAATGTGCTTTATAAATAAACTTTGATTTGATAAGTTTTCTCTCCCCATTGACTTCAATACAAGAATGCAGGGTTGTTGGTTGTTCCTAGAGTCTCTAAAAGTACAATGGGAGCCAGAGCCTTTTCTTATCAAGCTCCACATTTGTGGAATCAGCTTCCAGTTTGTGTTCGGGCGGCAGACACCCTATCCGTTTTTAAGAGTGCGCTTAAGACCTTCCTTTTTGATAAAGCTTATAGTTAGGGCTGATTAGATCCAGCCCCTAGTTTTGCTGATATAGGCTTAGTTTGTCGGGGGACATCTTACTTCTTCCTTCTCTCTGTCTATACCTGTGTACTCTCATGTTCCGATTAACCCAGCTTCCCCAAATGTCTTTCTTTTTGGTGTCTATATACGCCGGGATCCGGAGTCATGGATGATCCTGCGCTCCTCTGTCCTGGATCGCGAGCCCTGGATCTTGAGTCGTGGCTGTGGTCCTGGATCATAGGTCCTGGATGGATATCCTCGTGGATTCATCTTCCTATTATACACACATGCATTTCCAAACATTTGGACTACCTATGTTGCAAATGTATTATCTTTTCAATTTACACACGGCATCTATTGCACGTCTGTCCGTCCTGGGAGAGGGATCCCTCCTCTGTTGCTCTCCCTGAGGTTTCTCCCATTTTCCCCTTTAAACTGTGGGTTTTCTCCGGAAGTTTTTCCTTGTACGATGTGAGGGTCTAAGGACAGAGGGTGTCGTATTGTCATACTGATATTTTGTACAAACTGTAAAGTCCACTGAGACAAATGTAACATTTGTGATATTGGGCTATATAAATAAACATTGATTGATTGATTGATTGAATACATGCTTTTTCCGAAATAAGGGCGGGACTTCGCCTCTCTATTAGTATATGGATGCAAGTTTGCTTTTTTGTAATTGTCGGAGGGTATTTCCACAGTAGTGAATCTGCTTCGCTGCCTGGTTAGTCCTCAAATAATTGGATTATTTTGTTGAATTAAAGACGTTTTGGATGAGAGCATCAGCCAAGATGCCTTATGTGAATTGCAACTGTCAAGCAGTCTCTCACCTGACAGCTCTGATGACAGCCTTGAGAGGAGCTGATAGATCCTCCACTGTAACGTCACAATGGCAGCCTCGCTCATCAAAGGAATCCTCTGTGGTCATTCCTGGATCCACTGAGATAGACAGAGCAAAATCAAAATCAATTATGTTTCAGACTGATACTTTTTTTGGCGTTCAGCAGGTGAAGAATGCTTGTCAGGCTTGGAGAGGATCTTTGGGAATAGTTAGCGTTTTGCAAGCTCAGCTACGTACGGTGAGAATAGACGCTGTATGGTATATTGCCAATAATTATGAGAGTGGGACACCTGGACAGTGAGAGGGACACAGAAAAAAAAGAGTAAGAGCATTGGGCAAAAGATGTAGAGAGAGATAATGATAAAGTACATAAGAGGTGATCAAATCAGTTCAAACAAATGATACTGCGAAATAACAGGAGAGATAAAGGTGCTATTAAAACAGTCAGCAGTTTCATCTGTTACTCAAGGGAAAGAGTTTTGGGGAGATTTGAGAACAAAACACCGGTACACAAAATACACTATACATAGAACACTAATTAAGGTCATAACAATACATCCATGCAACTGCAGGGTGCAAACATTGACTTTTGGTTTATTTAAAAATACACTGACTGGGATGTCTAGGATATGAAAATTTAAAAGATTGATTGCAAAGCAAGTGATTGTAAAGACTAGCATTCTGTGTCAAAAAAGTTTTGTACAGACAGGGAAAGGTCAGAGCATTTTAAATGAATGTCTGTATTTATGTACAATTTTCCAAGACTTAGAAGGAAAGGGGTAATGTATGTATGTATGTATGTATGTATGTATGTATGTATGTATGTATGTATGTATGTATGTATGTATGTATGTATGTATGTATGTATGTATGTAGGCTATGTATGTAGGCTATGTATGTATGTATGTATGTATGTATGTATGTAGGCTATGTATGTAGGCTATGTATGTATGTATGTGTGCAGTATGTGAGCAATAATGTGTACCTTTGAGTGGACTGTAAACTGAGGCGGGTGTGATTTGTATGTACATCTCCATGTATGTTATATATTTGTGGAATAAATAAAAAGTTAATTTGTCAGATGATGGTTGGTTTGGTGCCATTAAGAGTAACATGGAAATAGACACACAGTCCCGCTCACCGTCAGGGACAGCGGTGCGGGTCTGGCTCTTCAGCCTCAGCGAGGGTCTGAACCGGGTCCGATCGTTGAAGCTCCAGCTCTTCTGCACCTTGGCGGGGCTTCCTCCCATCAGATCGGCCCCGCCCCCCACCTCGTTACCGGGGGAAGAGCGCTGGCGTTCGCTAACGGACGTCTGCCTGCTCTTCATGCTCTGACCCCGAGGACTCGCCAGACGGACCCGCTCCTTAAAACTCAACTTCTGACTGCAGGGAGGGAGGAAGGAAAAGAGGGGAGAAGAAGAGAATGAGGGAAGAGAAGGAGAAGACCATTGAGAGGAGCAAAAACATTTTGGGATGAGGATGGATGGGGCAAGAGAGGGGGAGAAGATGAGGGAAATTGGGGTAAGTGAGTATATGATATAATTGGTAGAGTAAGAGGGTGAGTGGAAAAGTTCAGGGGTTGGTAGAGAGGACACAAGAAGAGAGAGGAAAGAGATGCTGTCAAAATGTTTGTCCTCAAAAGTAAGAAAAGTTCAGACAAAGGGCAACGTTCTGGATTTTCCTTTCAGCCCAAACATCATTAATTCATGCCCAAAACAGCCAGAATACTCGACAAGCAACCAAATTAAAAACCCTCAGTGCTTCAATCCTTAGCCGATCAGCTGATAATCTATTATACTGTGTGTTCACTTTTCACAACAGAGTTAATGAGATTTTCTAAGGTGATATGTGAAGCATGGGGACATTAATAAATTGTCAACCCAAATTACATTTTGAGACTAGTATCTTCATAGACAATTTCATGTTTTATTTCTCCTTTTCCAGAGAGTGCTCGGAGTGTCACATAATATCAGCCGCATAAGAAGCAAAAGCTTTAATCCACATGTAGTTTAGATCTATGGTGCAGTGGGGATGCAGAAAGTCCTCAATCAATCGAACCCAATAAAATATATTGTTGCTATGGCAAATACACCAGCAGGCAGTGCAGCAGGTCATTGAGAAAGATGCACGGTTCAAATACATTTTCAATACCAACATTTAAAAAAATCGAAATAGTCCCAAAAGTCAGTGTTTCTCATGAACCTCAGTGTTTTGATCAATTACTTTAACATAAGTTGTCTTTGGACTTTGGGAAGATGGATATTTAGATTTAGATTTGCAGAACCTACAGCAGATCTTTACAATGTTTTCTTTTCTGTGCCAGACTTGTGTGGGAACGTCATCAACACTTCACAATACATGTTCTCCTGTGTTCAAGGCAGAACTAAATATTATTTGTAATCAATACATTGGTAGCCATGTTCTCGTTTAGAGGGAGACATTATGAAAGGATCTTGACAAGCAACATCCCACAATGCCTATCTACTAAGAGGTTTTTAGATGATAGGGGCCTAACATGCAATCTGTTGACGGCACATAATATCTACTTTATTAAATTTGGTTTATCTCAACAACAAACCTTTTTATTATCTTTGTCCTCATCTATCTCAAAACAAGATATTGTTTGCATTCGACAAGCAGCAGGCAGCATTTATCATCAAAATAAATCTCCTGAAAAGGTATTGAGGTAAAAAGAAAGTTGAATTTGTTTCCTTTGATCTCCTCCATGCTATTAGTCAGTCATTAGCACAGGTAATTGGGCTAAGAGCCGAGCAGAGAGGATGCTGGGTAGCACTGTGGGTACCTCCTAAATTTCCGGTTATACCTTCTGAAGAGCCTCCTATATCTTAGAGGAGGATGGAGAAGGGAATGGAAAAATAAAGGAGGAGGATATTAAAAGAGCAGACAAAGGAGAAGAGAAAATTCTCTGCTGTCAATATTGGTGCAAAGTAAATACACAGAGGAAAGGTAGGGGACGAAGCCTATCATAGCGCTCTGCTAAACCTTTAAATCTGCTCTCCTCCTCTGACAGCTGTCATTTCAGGTGACTCGACGCAACCCTCCTCCACCCCTTCTCACTTCCCGTCCCTCTGAATCCAGGGTCAAACTAAGCCCCTCCCCTTCAGACCGAACCAACTATCCTTCACCACCACCAGGGTCTAGACCCCGGGGGGTTTCATCGGATCGGTTCTACCCTCCCGAATGATACTTCCCGCACAACGGGGCCTAATCGCTAAAATCACCATTACATTCATTTGCGTATCTTGGCAATAAATATGTATTCTTACATCAAAACCGTGTCTCCTGATTGAACTGCAGTTCTATTGGATAGTGCTCCAAAACTTTGTACGGGCAGGACATCTCTAAGCAGTTGACAAATCACACCAGAGCCGGCCAGCTAACCACTCAGAGCAGACTGGGCTCTGGTTTCAGACAGAGGGTGAAAAGAGGTGCTGCAGCACAGGCAGTATGAGAAAAAGAGCTTTTTGAACATTAAAGCAAGGAGACATGTCAGAGTAGAGACACTATACTGATATGAACCTGACAATGAGCATCATAGGGCCCCTTTATAATCCAACCATACCAGGGACAAGCTCTCCAACTGTAATCAAAGTCACCTTAAAAATCATGTATGATGGTTACAATGATTATTTTGTGACATGTTGTGTGAAACGTTCTGACTGTGCGCATGCAGTGTTGTGCTCTTCAACACGTAAATATGATCTTAAAAAAACAGGCTGTTTTCACTTTCAAGTTGGGGTTTAAATGAACTCTGGTGTTTGCCAGTTTATTGTAATGTGGCTCGGTTTGGTGTCAAAGCTGCTATTTGAGCGTTGTTATTGCCTAAACAGCACTATTATGAGCACAAACAACCTAAGTGCAGCATCATTTGTAATAAAGCGTTTTTTATTACCCCATAACACAGCTGGAGAAGTCAGCTACTTGTCTAACACAAATGTAACCTGACGGATAGTAGTCAAGAGTTTCATTTGAAAGAAAAAGTATGTATAATGTGAATGAACTGTACGAACAAACACTCAGAATGCAGACACACCTGCCTACACACATAAACTAACGATTGACCACCAATTATCCTTTCTTTCATGCCTCTTTCTGCCCTCACACACTCAGCATGATTTCACTGCAGCACTTTGTGGTGTGGCTCATGTTTACCACTGCTGGTGTTTACAAGTCTGCTTAAACGAGAACCACCAGCCGTTCACCGCGGCACCTACCGCCGCCGAGCTGCCGGCACTCTGTAAAACCACTAATAACACACAGTGGTGTGCGTTCTCTCTTTAGAGGGGAACATACAGAAAATAAATAGTGTCATAAAAGAGCACATAATTACGATTTCACTAGTTCAAATTGGACTTGTAGTCACAAAATGTTCTAAGATAGGAAAGTGTAATTAAAGGCAGCCCTTATAACAGAGGGATTTCTGGAGGATAATGCTGGATGCACAAAGCCTAATTAAATGGTGTTGTGTTTGAGGATAAAAAGCACATTTGTTTGTTTGTTTGACTTAGAGCAGTGGTTCTCAAATGGGGGTACGCGGACCCCTAGGGGTACGTTGGGGTACTGCAGGGGGTACGTGAGATTTTTTTTTATGTTAATGGGAAATAGATACATAGATAAATATACCAATTTTAGGAAAAGTAACGAAGTTTGAGCAGTGTGGGTTTTATATTAATAGACTAGAGTTACACATATTTCAAAACGCGAAGTGTAATAACTGCAGTTAGCCTCCCTGTCAGAATGACAAAGATCCTCAGTGAAGCTCAAGCCCATGTTTCTCACTACATTGTAACTTATTAAAAAGATCAGTTCAATGCAACTAATGTCGTCTTAGTGTTATTGCATGATATTAAAATTGGTGTGCCATGAATTTAGTGATGGATTGTAAACATTTGAAATGTAGCATTTAAGTGTTTCTCAGTTACAAGGTTGTTGTTTTAATAAATCAGACACTGATGGTGCAAGGCTGTACTGTATCTCTTTATATAGGCTTTTTTTCCCTAACAAATAGTTTTTGCGCTGATCAGGGGGTACTTGGCTGCATTTTTTTTCAAGGGGGTACATTATTGAAAAACGTTTGAGAATCACTGACTTAAAGTATACACTTTTTTTTTAAGTTGAAATGCCTGAAACGCTGCTGGCTCAATATAAGGCTCCCAAATGTTGCCAAAGAAGCGCTGTGCTGTAAAAACTATACTAATTAAACTCACAAATCTCTCTCTGTTTTTTTTCCTTCTCATCTCCCCCTTCCTCCCATCTCCTCCCCCTTTTTTCAACTCTCGTCTGTCTCTCGTAGACTTGTGTTTGATGAGTTATATAAATACCATCCCAATGGAAAAAGTGCGTCATGGTACAGACATGGTACAGACTCCTGTCTTTGAAGGCGTGTGTGCATGCATACACACACACACCACACATGCACACACACACACACACCCTTCCCTGCCTGGAAGTCAAGTGCAGAGAGGAAACAGTAGTGAAAGGAGAGACAAAAACAGAGATGGAGTAAATAAAAAGATGAAAATTGATGTAGGAATATAAAACAAGAGAAGCATGAATACATCTGGGAAAGGCAACAGACTGTATCTTCGGAAGAGGGCATTTCAAATAGACATTGCAGTACTTAAATTTGATTTATAGCCTCAGTACATCTCTGTATGATGTAAAACAAAACTGCCTCTTTAACTGTAGGCCTATATCCCCCAGCCTGTCTTTTCTCAACTCAACACCATTTACTGCACTAGAGGTAATATAAAATGTGACTTAAATATTAAATAAATGTTGATCTGACACCTGTGGTAAAAAAGAATGTGGAAGATAAAACCTTCTCATTTCTCAACAGTCAACAATAACATTGACGCATGTTCTAATTATCCCTTTATTATGTATGTCATAGCACTGCAGTGTATCTTCTGATGTACTTAGATGATTCTGTTTTCTTCAAGTTTGTATCTTCTTGGTCGAATGCACTTATTGTAAGTCGCTTTGGATAAAAGCGCCAGCTAAATGCAATGTTCTCTCAGTTTTAATGTTTCTAACTCTTGCTTTTCTCCTCCAATTCTGGGTAATAAAATCCTCAAAACTATGTTAAGTCATACCAATAAAGATGAAATAAAAGGGTTAACATCGGCACAATGTCCTTACTAAGGATTTGTGGTAAAACGGTCAATGTAGTCATTTTTGTTCAGCCATTGAGTAAATCAAACAACCAATAAGCCAAGAGACCAACAAATACATATATTGCAACCTTTTGATGGCGATCAGAATTAATTCAGAAATTGAATGTACTAGCCTGCTAAATAGATGGGAGTAGTTTCAAAGATGTTGTGACAACACATTATCACGCATTTCATTTGATTATAATCGTATCACATGTTGAATGTTTTTGTAACATAAGTTGAGTCGTACAAACCTGTAGGAAGTCTCGCCCTGCTCTTTCCTTTAAGGGTTAGTGCGACAAAGAGGAGGAGACAAAGGGAGAAAAATCAGTATTCCAGCTGATTAAAAATAGCACTAGACGTTTCAGCTAATGGATACGGGCCGCTTCAAGCCAAAAGGTAAGAAAAACACTTTAATTCAATGGAAGGTAAATATTTACAAGAACATGCAAGCTATGGCCATGCACAGTAAGGCTTTGGTTGAAACACAGATATGGAAATCAGAAAGAGAGGATCTACGTGTGTTTTGTGTACTGTATAATGTGTGAAAGCAGGAAAAGTAATATGCTTTATTGTAAATATTAGTGATCTATTGACCTCATATAACCATAGACTGTATATATAAAGCATATAACATACATTGTTGGTGTAGCTCAACCCTAGCTAAATCACAAACTAACAGTATTTGATTAACTTGAATCCAGACAAAATGTGAATAAATAAGAAGCCATATGTGTGTCTAATGAAATGTGTCCACTTTTGTAAAGAAAGTAAACAAAAAAACGTGGCTGAGCATTTTCTATAATAATACAATTAAAGAAATGTGTCTAAATATTTCTAATGTTAAAAAGGTGTTAAAGAACATGTATGCTAAGCGAACCATGCCAGGTTGGAAAAAAAAGGTTGCTAAAGATTAGCTTGTGAAAGAAAGGTTGCAATGCGGTCAGTCGTACAGTAGAGTGAGAGTTGAAGCCACACCGATGGAGAGGAGTAGGCGGAGGTGAGGGAGCAGAGAGGAGGCGAGGGGCTGAGCGGCAGCGGCCATGTTTGTAAGTCTGTAAGTTGTTACCTACTTTGCGGGGCTGCAGGTATGCAACGCCTTCAAATGAGGCTTCCAGGTAGCAATGGAAACCGAGTTCTCATCAGCAGCATAACTACGCCAGACACACTACGTGCAGAGTCGAAAAGATAAATAAAATAACGATGAATAAAACAATTAGGTGAGGGAGGGAAACACGGGTAGAGGGAGGGAAAAGTATAAGTTGGGTAGGAAGTGAGAAAAGGAAAGAGAGAAAGGAGAAAAATAAGAGAATGATTAGTTTTTTTTGGGTAGTTTTGATGCATTTGGTTGGGGGTTGTCGCAGGGAGGTGGGGGCGGAGATGGAGGTGGAGGTGCTGGTGGGGGGGATACATGCCTGGGGGGGGAGAGGGCGCTTTGGTAGAGGTGCCAGGTGGCTCTGAGGCTGGGACGAGTGCCATCGGTGGAGTGCAGACGCCAAGCCGCCTGGGTGGGGGGGAGCAAAGATGGACAGGGGACACACACACACACACAACACATTCAGATGTACACACACACACACACACACACACACACACACACACACACACACACACACACACACACACACACACACACACACACACACACACACACACACACACACACACACACACACACACACACACACACACACACACACACACACACACACACACACACACACACACACACACACACACACACACGACAAGACACCGAGGGGAAATGGCACAAACATAGTGAGGAGAAAGAGACTGAGATATATGTGAACATGTAACAAACACAAGGGTGTAACCAGCTGGCAGCCATGTTTGAAGTCCTTAGTATGGCGTTAAAATAGTGTATAGGAAGGCGGTCTTGCAATTTGGACTTAATCTAAAAGTACATCTGTCAGCATTTATTTTAGTTACAAGGTACACAAGGTAATATAACTAGGTAATATTGATTCATTTATGATCCAGTTATCTAGCAAACAACTTCTTTTTTTTACTGAATGCGAGATGCAACTCCAATGTATTGGAGTCTTAATTCTAGCTAAAGTGAAGTAAAGCAGTCCAAAACATCTCGCAGTAGATAAAATGTGGGCACATTAGCAATCTTCATTTGGAAACAAATGCAGAAATGACCTTCATCTACTACAATCATTTTTACAAGTTGTTTGCTTTTCCTCTTCAAGCATTATTTACTTGCAGCCACTTACTGAACCTTGTAGATGGTGCCAGCCGTGTTACAAGATTTGTGACATGACTAGAAAAGATTTAAATAAACACTTTACAAAGACAGGGAAATTAACACCGGCCACATGCTGGTCAAATTTAGGCTTTTATGATACTCACAAGACTACTTTAAAATCATTTGGAGACTGTATTTTTTCTAAAAATACAGTTTAAATAATTATTGCAGCAGGTGACAATTTGAATCAACCAGCTAGTGTGGCCCGCAGTCGGTGGTAATATCCTGTGTTGCACACAGACAGACACACACAACACACACACAGTGAGTTAAAGCAGGGGGAGCTGTGTGAGATGGGGGAGTGAGGTGACGGACAGAATGTCATCAACATATTTAACACATCAAAGCCGCTTCCAAGTTTCCTTTTACCTGTTGAGGAAAATGTTATGAGTTTGGCAGACAACAGACAGTGACCAGGTGCTTGATGCAAAGCCAATAAGACAGAAACAAGATAAACACACTCAGGATTAATCGCTCCCTTAGTGGGTTATTTAGGATCAATTGGACTCCAACTGCTCTTTGACGAGCATATAAACTGATATGTATTTCTAACAGGGAGGACAGACACAATGAGGTCGTGTTTTTTTGTATCATGAACGTAAATTTGTATGATAATATCTCCCTGATTTCATACTGAGATCTGGTGAAGCAGCAACAAATGGTGAGGCAATCAGACTTTAAAATAATTCTGATATATCCCCTGATTAATACTAATGATAATAAGAAAACAGTGAAGTGTTTAAAAATGTACACGTTACATAGTGGCTTTCAAATAAAAAAAAAACGTAATTAGTATATTAATATAATATAAAAATGTGTGGAAAAAATCTGATCTTGAGGGGTATTTCCATTTCCAAATACGTAGTTATGAAAACTGGGATTTTGGACATGATTAATCGTAATGCTTGCTAGGGGATTTCTTTGCTAAAGCTGTGTCTAACAGCTGGTACACTTGTTACTATATTCCCATATTTAAACATTTAGACAATAATATTAGTTGCATAATATCATAGATAATGAAATGATGACCAGATCTAAATTAATAAGGCTCCGATTGTAAATATGTGGGTCAAGATAGTTTATTAAGTAGAAAGGTAGAACACAAAGACACACACACACACACACACACACACACACACACACACTATTTACTGTTCATTAGAAAGAAATACAGCTGGTCTTGACTCTTGTCTGTTACAATGACTGACGGCTTGCAGCAGCGTCAGCCCGGGGACTGATCGCCATGGAAACGGCTCATAAAACCTCGCCGTGTGTGTTGCTGTTGGACCTGAGAGACGACAGCGTGCCTCGCACACCGTTAGTCATCAACAGCTACACACACCGACAGCCCAGAGGAGGGCAAAACACACACAAACATACATACATCCATACACACATACCCACATATTAAGCACACTCTAAATCAGGGGTGGGGAACCTTTTTCCTCTCAAGGGCCATTTCAATTATTTCAACATCCTCGAGGGCCGTACAAATTATTGACGTCTGCTTAAAAAAACTAAAATCACAGCCCATTAATTTTAATTTGGCCTTTCTTTCATGCTGTGCAAAGAAAAATAACCTCTTAGTCCAGATATCTTACCATGACTCGCGCATGCACGTGCACGGTTGTGGCATGACCACCAAAACAGAAAGATATGGACACAAGATAGATGTGTGCAAATGTATTTAGTTTCCTATCCATGTGAACATGATCCATTTTCATTCACTTATGTATTATCTCTCTGTATTATATGTGAGACATCGCCACAACGCATTCGCAATGAGTCGAAATTCTCCGCTATGTCCACTGCAAACAGCGCTCTGCATGTCTGACTGTCAACGCTTTGGTCCAATCACATTCAGCATCCAGTCAGCGTTTTTTCCCCCCAAACAATCTGCGAATCAGAGGCACAGTAGGGCGGGTCTTCGCGGAATGCGGGTGGGAAAAATGTGTGTGTCTCTTTCAACCTGTCTAAGTCAGAGCGAGAATTAAAAAAAAAAAAATTCAGAGCGAGAGTTAACAGCTCATCAAGTTCCATCTGTACTGTAGCTAGTAGCCTAGTTTCACCTACCGGGGTGGCAACTGACACCCTAAAAATAGGCTTTGCCACCCCAGCTGCCACCCCAGTTGGCAGCTTTGTTTTGAAAGAAAAGTTGTGGCTCATCGGACATTTATGAGAGAAAGTCTCTAATGTCCGAGGGCAAGTGAATGCAGCACAAGATGCACGTCATGTAACCCCTCCCCCGGTCCTGGCGCGAGCGTGGACATACGATTGGCGGCGATTTCATTTAGAACTGGACGGCGCAAAACGAGAAGCATTCGGACCCAAGCACTGAAGGAATGAGGTATTTGCGGTCTACAATGACAGAGAAGAGACTGTCAGTGTGGCTGTACTCAGCATTGAATCAAAACGCACTAAAGCTGTTGATCTTAATACGTTTGTGAGGCGTTTTGCTGAACAAGATGGTAATCGCCGCATTCAGCTGTAATAGACATGTCAACTTGATGCTCTGCTCACGGATGAGCATACAAAACTGTTAAGATGATGACCTTACGTGTGTAAATATATTGTTTTCTTTGAGGGGGTCTGCCCCCAAAAAACTGTTTTAAGTCCTGAGAAAGTCAAATAAGACGGTGTTTAAAACTACACTGCCCAGCCAAAAAAAAGTAACCACTTTGATTGAACTAGGCCAGTAGGTAAGGACTTTCCACTGGATAATAACTGCAGTATAAAAGAATGCATGACTGAAGTGATGGAGACCATGTTGAAGGCAAACAAAAAGAGGAAATAACAGGTCAAATCAAGCAAATCCCCCTCTCAGATTCCACAGAAACCAGAAGAACGGAAATACTGGCTGGTGATTTGATTCATCAGCTTTGTGATGGAATAAAAAATGCACAGTGCATTTCCTTAGCTGTGGATGAGTCCACTGACACCACTGACAATGCTCAGTTGCTGGTGTTTGTGAGTTTTTATGATGAGGCAAAGGGGGAGTTTGTTGAAGATGTGTTGGGCCTGACGAACCTCAGTGGACACACAAGGGGGCAAGACATTTATAAAGCAATAATGGGAATGCTGAATGAAAGAGGGTGCAGCTGCCTTTATTCATAACTGTGCAGCTCTCACACTGCAACTCTGAGGGGTCATGCACAGACACAATAACAATGAAAACTGCTGCATACAGATTATTTTTGTTTTTGCAACCTCGTGTTAAGAATCTTGTTGCAATTGTTTAAAAGTTTGAATGACCGTAATAAACGGACCTTTGTCTTATTGAAACATTTATTTTGGACCTTTAAGATTTGTATTTGAGTACCCCTGCTCTAGGGGTTGCTCTCCCGGGAAGATTTTTTTATAAATGTTGCAGTTAAAAGCATCAATCTGGTGCACTTTGAGAGCAAAATGAAGAGATCTATGGATACATCTCTCAACATTCATATGAAACACAACTGTAAGCAGATTTATTTCTCTTTATTTTACAAATCACTCCCCTTTCAAACTGTATTCTTGTTTATTAATAACAACTTTTTTTTACTGTCATATAGTATTTTATACCTGTTTACTTTATTCTCTTATTTTTTTATAACTATAATGATCATATAAAGATGTGTCTTTACCTCACTGGTTGTAGAAAAAGCTTCTTATATTCGTTAGCATAGCTAGCTAACCAGATGCTAATAACAACAAAGTTATTGGCTGTATGATCAGTATAACAGATGAACAGATCGCCACTGGGCTTTCAACTAAAGACACAGCCCTGCAAAAACTGCGGCATGTGTACGGCTCCTTATGGGCACTGCCATTTCTGAAGTGCTGGAGTGGCGTTTTGGTGCTCTCCGTCAGAACTGCACCCCTGTCAGACAAGACATGTATACGTGATGACACGTTACCCCTAGTTTCCACCGGGTCCGTCTGCGCCGCGGCGTCCGCAAGGATCGCGGCCACTCTAGTCAATGGGTGCTATTCCACCAGACGCGCCGTGTTACGGCTCAGACGCGTCCCAAAAGCGTCTCGCCGCTGGGCTCCGCTTGAAATAGGATTGAAGTCTATTTTTCGACGCGACGCAGCCGTAACGGAGCCTACACACGGCGGCGTGCGTTGCCGCTTCAACGCTTCTGCCCATTCACTTTGAATGGGGTGACGTCACGATTCGCCGAACTGCATTGTGGGAGCAAAGCGTAGCTTCTCTCGCGGTGCTCGCTGCAAAAGTAGAGCAATGTTCTACTTTTGCCGCCTCGACGGAGGCGTCAGCCAATCAAATCCCGCGTATGCAAATCTGACAGCACAAGCGCTAGCCAATCAAACCGCGTGTATGTTGGGAGAGCCAGACCGCAGTTATTTCCCATATGTCAAAAAATGGAGGAGAAAATGATCGTGGCGGTACTATATGACCAGTCCCTCTTTACATACAGGGATACAAACCGGAGGAGCCAGGCATGGGGGGAGGTGGCAGAGACAGTGGGTGAAACTGGTAGGTGTTCGCCTGTTTGGGGAGTTTATATCCAGTGTACTTCGTTTGAATGGACAGCTAGCAAGCATAGACAGTATATTTAGCCAGCATGGATGTAGCGTGAATGCCGTATAAGGGCCCCTACACACGGCGGCGTGCGTTACCGCTTGGCGGTGGGCGTGTCTGAAGCTTGGGGATTTTTTACGAACAACGCGACCAACAACCAATCACATGAATGTCCCGCCCCGGACATACAAAGCAAAGCATTCATGCTACATCCATGCTGGCTAAATATACTGTCTATGCTTGCTAGCTGTCCATTCAAACGAAGTACACTGGCTATAAACTCCCCAAACAGGCGAAAACCTACCAGTTTCACCCACTGTCTCTGCCACCTCCCCCCATGCCTGGTTCCTCCGGTTTGTATCGCTGTATGTAAAGAGGGACTGGTCATATAATACCGGGTGATTCCCTACCGCCACGATAATTTTCTCCTCCATTTTTTGACATGGGAAATAACTGCGGTCTGGCTCTCCCAACATACACGCGGTTTGATTGGCTAGCGCTTGTGCTGTCAGATTTGCATACGCGGGATTTGATTGGCTGACGCCTCCGTCGAGGCGGCAAAAGTAGAACATTGCTCTACTTTTGCAGCGAGCACCGCAAGAGAAGCTACACTTTGCTCCCACAATGCAGTTCGGCGAATCGTGACGTCACCCCATTCAAAGTGAATAGGCAGAAGCGTTGAAGCGGCAACGCCGAACAGTGACAGCATCCGGCCCATCCCCCAAAACCGGTTCCTTCTCCTCCCCCCATCCCTCCTCTGTAGTCTTTCCAGTAGGAGAATAAAGGCCAGCGTTCTCCTTCGGTTTACAGGCACTGTGTGTAAATTATATAGAATAATTATGATAATGAATGCATTTTATTTACCTAAAATACAGCAACCCATCTTTGATTCATGTTGTTTTTAACTGGACTATTACAATTATTATTAATTATGTCTGCAGTCTACAACACAACAAAATAGGAAATAACAACAATAAACATGATTTAAACAGACACAAAAATAAACCATTTAACTACGTAGCCTACTTACTTTCTTGTAGAAGTACAAATGTCCAGGAAATATGCCCAAATCAACAAGAACGGCGAGCCGGCATGTACGACGCTCCGCTTCAGTAATGCTTCTGAAACGCCTGTGAAACGCGCCCGGTAGGGTATTGATTGAATTGATTGAAAAGTTTATTAACAGCTTGTATATTGGGTACAGTACAGTACAGCTCAAAACATACAATTGTTAAGGGGATGCAGACCAGAGAAAGACTTTCGTTTTGTTTACATCAGGGTCCCCCATTTCCAATTCATCATATAATTTAAGACATATAAGACATATTTGACATACAGATGGCTTATTTACAATTTACATACAGGTGGTTTTTTACATACAGATTGCTTATTTACAATTTTCATTTTAGATTTCGTTCTAATACATCCTAACCGGACATTTAAGACATACCAAGTCTACAGATATACAGTTAGTAACAGAGTCTAAAATGTGAGTATATACATAGATGGGGGGGAAGCTGTCCATTGTACGACAGGTTGAGATTTGTACCATTACCGGGGCCAGTTTTGCAATGCTCTCCCCGAAGGTGCTCTTTAAGAGAGGTTTTGAAGGTAAGTATAGTTTTACTTTCCTTTACAGTTGTGGGAAGAGCGTTCAATCTTGATGTGGCATAATTGCGAAACGTGTATTCCCCCTTTTTTGTGCCAAATCTGGGTTTCACATGATTTGTGGAGCTCCCTCTGGTGTTATGATCATGGTATTCCTTGACCTTTGGGAAGAATTTTGACATGTACATGGGTACCATAGAGGTGTAGTGGATCTTGTAGACCAGGCCCATTGCAAGTAGCAGTACTCTGTCGTCTACTCTAAGCCATCCTAGGTTGTCAAAGTGGGCAGAGGTGAGGTGGGTTCTAGATGAAAGGTCAAGCAGTAGTCTGACCAGTTTATTTTGCGATGTTTGAAGTTTTATTTTTAGCGCCTTGGAGGTGCTATGGTACCATGACGTGCAAGCATAGTCATAGTACCCTTGAATGAGTGCTCCTGCCAGAGTTTTCAGGGTGTTTTTGTTTATCAGAGAGGAGATCCGGTATAGGAATCTAGTTCTTTGATTGACTTTTTTTATTACATTGGATGCCATTTTGTCACAGGAGAGGTTTGCCTCAAGAATAGATCCTAGGTATGTAATTTCCTTCTTACTTGTGACAATAATGTCACCCACTGCAACTGAGAAGTCGTCGGATTTGCTGAGATTATGTTTCGAACCGATGAGAATGGACTCTGTTTTACCCAGGTGTAATGATAATTTATTATCGGCGAGCCAGGTGCAGATTCTGCCGAGCTCGGAGCTGAGGGTTTTTTCAACCTGCAATCTGCTCCTGTCAGAGACCAGCAGGGCTGAGTCGTCCGCGAACAGGAACAAGTTGCAGTCACATGCTGATGACATGTCATTTGCATAAATTAGGAACAGTAACGGACCTAATATGCTTCCTTGTGGAACACCACAGCTCACTGGGAGGGGGGGGGACAGAGTACCATTTACCTCCACCATCTGTTCTCTCCCCTCCAGGTAGGACCGCATCCAGCTCACCGATAGTTTATCAAAACCAATTGCTTTTAGCTTGTCAATCAGAATGGGGTGATTGACAGTGTCGAAAGCCTTTGTAGGTCCAGCATCACCATGCCGCAGTACTTGCCCTCGTCCACCTCTTGTTTGATGTGGTCGCTCAAATAAAGAAGGCATGTGTCAGTGGAGTGGGATGTTCTAAAGCCAGATTGAAATTCATAGATTAGTTTATTTTCCGCGAGGTACTTTTCGACCTGTTCATACACTATTTTTTCCATGACTTTCGAGATGGAGGTAAGTATAGAAACAGGGCGGTAGTTGCCTGGGTCCAATTCGTTGCCCTTTTTGTGCAGGGGGGTTACTCTTGCAATTTTGAAGTCTTTGGGTACTTTTCCCTGTTTTATGGAGAGGTTAATTATGTGAGCTATGACTGGTGAGATGGCGGTTGCTGTGTCTCTGAGGAATTTGGAGGGGATATTGTCGTGGCCAGTGGCCTTGTTAGGTTGGAGGGCGCTCAGTTTAATGAGTACCTCTGCTGTTGTTACCCTTGCTAGACTGAAATCATCTTTGCGTACGCCTAGGTTTTTGTAGTAGGTCATGATGTGATCTACTCCAAAAAGCCCTGAGTGGGAGGACAATTTATTTACAAGAGTTGTGGCTATGTTTGTGAAAAAAATGTTCAAGTACTTGGCCACATCCAGTTTGTCTGTGATGAGCCTGTTATCTGTCTGTTTAAGTTCGAAAATCTCGTTTTGAGTTTTTTACTGCAGCCAAGCTGGTTATTGAGTAATTTCCAAAGTTCACGGGGTTTATTTTTGTTTTCCTCAGTTTTGACATTGATGAAACTCTTTTTGGCAGTTTTGATCATGGAGCTTACGTCATTTCTTAGTCTGTTTCTTTCAATTTTTAGTTCAGTCACGTGGGCCTGGAGTTCACTGCTCGTGCTTTTGGAAAGCATTGACTGACTTTTATGAAACTCAGAGCATTTTTTGTCTCTGGTTTTCATAGCGGTCAGTATGCCGGAGTGCATCCACGGCTCAGCGCGATTTTTTATCCTGGTTGTTCTTAGGGGGGCCAAATCATTGAGTATTGCAGAGAATTTGTTTTTGAAACCCAGCCATGTTTCTTCAACTTGTGTACCACTGAGCTCATCTGACCAGTCCAGGCTCTCCAGTTCTAGGTCAAAGGCCTCGCTAGAGTAGTTTTTGAGGTCTCTAGATATGACTGTTTTGTGACAGCCGGCCCTTTGTTTTAGCTTTTTGCGGGTACAGAATATCATATAATGATCACTTAAACCGCATGCTATAACCCCTTTACTGGAGATCCTGGACCTGTCAGAGGTCAGAATGAGATCAATGGTAGTTTGTGTTGTTTCACATACCCAGGTGGGTTGGGTGATTAGCTGGCTGAAGCCGTGCAGATCACAAATCCTACTGAAGGACTTGAAGACGGACGTGTCTTTACGTTGCATATCCGTGTTCCAGTCTCCAATAATAATTGTCTCTACATCCCCCACATCAGCCAAACACCCATCTAATGTATCATAAAAGTCACTCTGTTCCGGTGGCCTATAGATTGTCCCGACTATTACAGATTTAGCATTGTCAAAAACAATTTCAATATTTTATGATGCAGGTCAGTACGGTTTTTGAAATTGGTGTCTTTATGTATGTACATGCAGACACCACCTCCATTCACGTTCCTGTCCCTTCTCACTACAAGATAATCTTCAATTTCAATCTCTGAATCTGTAATGGCATTGTCCAATTTGGTCTCTCCCGTTCATGAATAGCTGCCTGAGTTCAGCCAGTTTGTGTCTCAGGCTGTTAGTGTTCAGATGAAAAATATGTAGTCCATTTTTGTTGCTTAAATGCACAATGTCGTCAGCTTGCAGATATTTGTCTTTGTCCGTTACAGCAACCGGCATCTCTGTTGTCGTCGCGTAGTTGTTAATGCAGCGGAATAGATGCTAGTTGTGATGCTAGTTGTGATGCTAACTCCTCGAGCCTGCAGGACTGGCTTCTTGTCTGCACCGGGCCCGGATTCAGATGGATGTCTCCCGCTAACAATAAGACCAAGACGATCATACTTCTTCGGTCTAGTTTGCCTGACGGGGGTAAGTACTTTCGCGTCGGGTTTGCAGTTAATAATAATGCATGAATGCTTGCACTTCCAAAAGCGAGGTGTTTCCTTTCCCAGCCGTTGAGAAGGTAAAAGTCATTGTGGTTCATTGTATCCCCGCTTTCATTACTCTCCTTCTCTAAGTGATGTTGCCTCATTGATGAGTTGAGGTAGGAGTCCATAATCCATATTGTCAGGAGGATCAAATATGTAAAAAATCGTGAGGAATAACCTCCAAAGCGGGAGCTCTCGAAAATGCGACCACTCATAGCGAAACCGGATGCAGAGTATGACGCCGGAGGAGGCCGGACCAAAACCGCGGCGGAGCCGTAACACGCCGCAGACGGACCCAGTGGAAACTAGGGGTTAGGCTCGTGTTGTGTTCAAGGACCCTGACCTTGGCCAGGAAAAATAGGCACTTTCTTGTTTAATTTTTTTGCGGTCTAGATTTCTTTAATTTTTTTCTTTTTTGCATGTGTTTATAAATTACCTCGAGGGCCGTACCAAATGGTCTTGCGGGCCGTATACGGCCCGGGGGCCGGAGGTTCCCCACCCCTGCTCTAAATGAATCACCTTCAATGTGATAGGAGAGATGGTGAGACCACCCATGCACACACACTGCCAACACACTCATGCTTTTATTCAGACGCACAGTGAAAGGCTCAGAGACAGTAGACAGGATGAAAACACACACATGCTTGACACTGGTCCTACTCTGCTAGAAACACAATTCAGTAGAGGCGAAATATGTCTTTTGTCAGTGTGTATGTGTGTGTGTGTGTGTGTGTGTGTGTGTGTGTGTGTGTGTGTGTGTGTGTGTGTGTGTGTGTGTGTGTGTGTGTGTGTGTGTGTGTGTGTGTGGCCTAGCATTACTATACTTGTGGGGACCTAAATCTGTCTACACAGTCACGTGTGGGGACTCGCCTCCCTTATGGGGACAAAATGGAGGTCCCCATGAGGGGGATCATTCATTTTAGGGTGAAGACTTGGTTAGGGTTAGGGTAAGGGTTAGGCATGTGTTGGTTATGGTTAAGGTTAGGATAAGTCTCCAGGAAATGCATGTAAGTCAATGTAATGTCCCCTGAAGTGATGTATACATGGTGTGTGTGTGTGTGTGTGTGTGTGTGTGTGTGTGTGTGTGTGTGTGTGTGTGTGTGTGTGTATGTGTGTGTGTGTGTGTGTGTGTGTGTGTACCTGGATGAGGCTGGCAGCTGGGTTCCTCCTCTTCTCAAAGTGCTTCTGGCGGTGCTGCTCCTGTACTTTCAGGGCAAAACCTGACCCGAGGATGCCCTGCACACAGAAACACAGACTAAGTTAGAAACTTGCAGAAAACGTGGTCGCTACACGTGTTGGAAATAGCTTTTTGGAGCTGTGAGGGAAGAAATCATGGATGTAGAAAGAGAACTGGATACAATTGGAGGCAGGGCACTGTAAGAAGGTTGCTCAGTGGTGCATGAAGCCAAAATGACCTGACTCTCAAAACTAAAAATCAGGATCTTCACTGGACCTTCCGGCAATCTTCCACATCCATTGGTCTCATAGAGCATGGCACTTGTATTTTCCTTATTTTGCCTCTATAATCTCTAGACAGACAGACAGACAGACAGACAGACAGACAGACAGACAGACAGACAGACAGACAGACAGACAGACAGACAGACAGACAGACAGACAGACAGACAGACAGACAGACAGACAGACAGACACAGACAGACAGACAGACAGACAGACAGACAGACAGACAGACAGACAGACAGACAGACAGACAGACAGACAGACAGACAGACAGACAGACAGACAGACAGACAGACAGACAGACAGACAGACAGACAGACAGACAGACAGACAGACAGACAGACAGACAGATAGACAGATAGATAGATAGATAGATATGTAAGTCAATTTGAATTAAACGGCTGACGCACTTTCTGTGGGATGTGGAATTAGAATAAATGTCTTCAGTCACGGCTTAATAATGTGTGTACTGTTTGACTCACAGCTGGCAGGGGCGAAGAAGGAAATCCCCAGCAGAGCAAACCCGGCGGATAACAACCGTCCCGTCCACGTCTGCGGGGTCTTGTCACCGTAGCCAATGGTTGTCAGGGTGATCTGAAGGGTCAGAGGTCAGCAGAAAAGGTAATCAGGGCTCTGTCTGAAGTCTGACCACGCTCGCTCACTCATTACTCACTATACAAAAGACTGAATAATTCATAATAAATGAGCATTACGTTTTTTCGATTTTTGGAACTTACATCGTTAGTCTGCTTCATCGCTTACAACTGCAGTGTTGCATTACTTTATGATGAGCAAACAGAAGCATTGATAAAGTAGGTGTGCTTTTTGTTATTTTGGGATTATTTCCTAGATTTTTCGTGGACATTTTTGAGAGCATAAACTGGTGTTTTGCTGCCGTTCATGGCAGAAAATGCTTGACTTTAGAAATTGCAAATGTATGAAAGAAGACATCTTACAAAAGCCTTGTATTAATTCAAAAATGTTTGCTAACCATTACACAATAGAATTAAAACAGATAACAAGCTTGTTGTTGGTGCTGGATTTAATGAAAACCCATTTCTAAACAGGCATATTTATTCATGTGATATAACGTGTTGAATGTTGCACTGTGTGGCATTAAAGACTGCATGTATAAAAAAAGATGCACTAAAGAAAAGGACATATATAATCACTTTATAGAAAATGATGGTAAGTGCATATCTCCATGGAGGCTGCCCAGTGGTAATGGCTCTTAGTTTTCTCTTTGTCAGCTCTTGCGTTGACTCATACAGTATCTGACAAAACGTAATCTTTCAGCCAAAATGATATAACAGCTTTTACTGTCACCCAGAGAGAGAAAGATGGTCCCGGACCCCCGAACGTGGGTACACTGTGCGTCTGAGTGTCATTCAGGAGAAAATGTAATTCATTGATTGGGCCATTTCTTGTTTGTGTGTTTTATGAAGGTTGAGTGGGTTTCAGATGTAGCGGGAAATAGAGCATTACGGCCAGCCGAGTGCGACACAACAAGCCGTTCCTGGTGGTTTCTGCAATGCATGTTTCATTAAGGTCAAACAGAAACTGTGAAGAGAAATGAATCAGTCAGGTTTCAGTTTTGTTTATTTTCCTTTTGTAAGAACCTAAAGGGAGAGATTGATTACAATTCTCGTACACAATGGATAAAGGTCTATGTTCATGCCATGTATACGATTTTTGTTGAGATTAAATAACAAAAAATCATAAGCTTTCAGAGATGTGACCACCAGTAGCATTTATTTCAGCAGCTGTTTAACAACATCTTGCAAGAAACAGCGTCTGAGGGCGTCTTAATATTTAACAAACTATGAATGTGTCATACTCACTTAACGGGAAGAAACTCAGCTATCAGACAATATTAACCATTTTTAGCTAAACGAAACAAAAGGGTAATAACAAAGGCTCTGAATTAGCCCTGAGCGAAAAAATGCACTTAGCACAGAACTCAAGGTAAAATACCTGTATTACTTATCGAATCTGCACAAACAAGATATTGATTAGCAAACTGAGATTCCACAGATTAGACATATAAGTATAATCACTTCCCCTCGATTCTATTGGCTCTAACAGTTAAGAAGAGGTGTCAATCATCAAAATCGACCGAGGGGGGCCAGAGATATGGAAAATCCACCCAAATGACCCCAGAAGTGTTTTTTTTTTCTAAACCTCTCTAAAAAGTTCAAATGTCACTTATTTTTGCATCAATCTTGATACAGGGTACTTATTATATGTTCTATATTGATTCTGACTTTTCTACATCCAACTCACAGGTTTATCATTGCAAAGATTATTAATTTATCCCTTTCAATTGTTCTGGGAATGTCATTTTCGAGCCTGAGGCCTGAAAAACAGGCTCGGGGCTCAACTGGTTTTAAAAGGCATGAGGAGTTGAAGACACTCCATTGAATGTGTGTATTAATGTGTGTGTGCTCACCGTTCCCCACCACAGAGCGTCGGCGTACGTGGCAAACTCTTGGTTGAATTCTTTCTCCACCAGATAGACCAAGAACGAGGAGAAGATTAACACCAGGAACCCAATGTACCAGGCAGTCACCAGCTCCTATTAGACACAGAAAAACATTATATGTAGTAAAGGCTTTTACAGCCCTTTGCTCAGTTAGAAAGAGAAGTCTGATATTGGATACTTTAATCTTGAATTCAATCGAATTGAATATTTCGTTTTTCATTCTTCTTTGTATGGAAGCAATTTGTTTGTGTCTCTCTTTTGACATAAAACAAGTGTATTTTTTTCAGTTTAACCACTAACTTTTTATAGCAACAGGAAGAAAATCATCTGCTGTTTCTCACTTGGTTGATTTTAAATTGAGTTTATAACAAAGTATGCAGTTCAAAATCATGAAACCTCACAGTTATCATTTCTACATTTTCTTTTCCTCTTTGTGTTCTGACCGTTTCCTGGTTGCTGGTGAAACAGCACATTTCTAAACAATCAATGTTGTTTAACATGTTTTAACCTATACTTACAGTTTTAACTTATTGTGACCAAGCCTTCATTCATTACATTTGGTGTCTAAAACAGTCCTGGCAAACACCTGTGCGTAAATATCACTCAGTTATTGCTTCAATATATAGATACATGTTAAAGGTCACCTATCATGCTATTTTTAGGCAATAGCATAGGTCTCAGATATATAAAAGTATATACAAAAAATTTCTATGAAGTGTTTTGCTCAAAATACATGTATAATTGATACAAAATAAAAAAGGAGGGGGCTGAGCTCATGCGGGACCCGGCAGCTACTGTCTAAACTAAATACTGCCGTGATGAAACGCCATATCATGGATTACCAAGGATTATTTCTGAAACAGTATGGAGCTCAAAGGCTTTCTCTCTTGCCGGTTATACCACAAGGTGAGTTCCTTTTTATTTCCTGTTTCTTCACACACATGCTCTCCAGTACAGGTTAGCTCTGAGTGTTAGCGATGCTAATGTAAACACCGACCATATTACGTCCAAAACAGTCGGGCATTGTTTCTGATAGCAACGTTTCTGATTGGGCCATGAAGCAAATCTGGATCAGCTCCGTTGTAGCCCCGTTTTTAGAGGTACGGAGGAAAAGAGAGAGGGTTTTATTTTCTGAGTTCCCCGACACACCGGGGACACATATTTATGTATAAAAGACATCAAAAAGTGCATGTTGCATGATAGGTCCCCTTTAAATTGTATAATACTTGCTAAAACTCTGTGTGCAACAGTATAAAACACTGGATGATTAGCATGAGTAGTAATATACCCCAGGATTAATAAAGAATAAAAGTGCTTCTAGGTTAACAAAACAAGTAAAAAATACAAGGGAAATTATGCAATAATCCACGGCCTGATTAACAGTTTTATAATAACTGAACCATAAAAATAAAATGTTGTTATAACTACATCTCTGTGTGCAACAGTATGAAGAACTGGATAGTTAGCATTAGTAGTAATATCCACAAGGATTGAAATAGAATGAAAGTGCTACCAAAATAATCTAGGTTAACAAAACAAGTAAAGAATACAAGGGAAATTATGCAATAATCCACGGCCTGATTAACAGTTTTATAATAACTGAACCATAAAAATAAAGGTTCAGAAGAAAAGAAGCTGTTGTTATGACCCTACCTTACTATGTGCATAAACTACAGACCCCAGCAGCTTCCAGGTGCCCCCCCTCCGGTCCATGCGCACCATGCGCAGGATCTGCAGGAAACGCAGGCTACGCAGCGCAGAAGTGGCAACGATGTTGCCCTGACTACCGGCCGAAACCACAGCAACCGAGGCGATGAGTACGATGATGTCTGTAGAAGACGAAATAAAGGTCACAGAGTAAACAATATTAGTAGCAGGAACTGTGGTTGACTCGCCTACTTTCTACATCCATCAATCACCTTTAAAACAACTATTGATTCACTGATTGTTTCCTTCTCTGTCTCTATCAGTCTTCTTCTGTCATTCTGTCGAAGACACTTGAATGCACCATTTATTCTCTTTTATTTCCCAGCAGGCTCTTCTCCTCCCTGCTGGAGCAACTTCAGAAGGATCGAGAGCCACTGGACTACAAATGGACGTTTTTTTTCTTTCTCTTTTCATACTCGTTACATTTACACTGAAGAGGATCACTCAAGAACAGCGATAATGTGTATTGGACAATAGCATCAGTGCCGGATAATGATCTATTATAGAGGACATAGCACGCTAACTTTCAGGTTCATTTTGTATTAGGTTCAAAAAGCTTATTATTTTCTCATACTGCACAACAATCAATATATACAAAATAACAGTCACTTCACTTTTCACCCTCTGTCTGAAACAAGAGCCCAGTCTGCTCTGATTGGTTAACTGGCCATCTCTGTTGTGATTGGTCAACTGCACACACACACACACACACACACACACACACACACACACACACACACACACACACACACACACACACACACACACACACACACACACACACACACACACACACACACACACACACACACACACACACACACACACACACACACACACACACACACACACACACACACACACACACACACACACACACACACACACACACACACACACACACCACACACACACACACACACACACACACACACACACACACACCCCTACCTATGACACAGAAGGGTTTCCTGGCGAAGCGGAGGCGTCCCTGCCAGCCTCGGTAGCGGCAGCAGCAGCCGGCGCTCCATATCCTGATGATGTACTCCAGACCAAACACTACAATCATCACAAACTCCTGCAGGACACACACAAGCAGAAAACACACATATTTAAACCTTTAAAGCAACAGCGGAAAAGACAGACGTATCAAGGGGTCAAGGATTCTATAGTTTGTTACCGTTAGCTTTTCTAATGAAACAGAAAACACCTTTAGTCTCAATCTATATTCTGAAAAGGTTAATTTGTAGTAAATGTGAAAAAAAGTACTTACTTACCTTCATTATGAACTATATTATTGCTTTTTTATATATTGTACCTTTTTTTTAATGCAATAATATGATAAAAGCTAATTCCTTTTGTGTGAAAACCTGTTCTGCAATAAAACAGATTATAATTATGACTGTGTTGTAAAGTCATTTATAGTCTTTTTGTTTAACATGTTCACATTTCCTGGCAGGAAAAGCACAGGACTAATTTGTATTATTAATAATGGCTTTATTCCATTAGCGTGTGCCAGTTCCAGGCCCTTCCGTTACGCATGCTGCTCACTGGCTTGACGTACTGCAACACTTCAGAGAAACAGAGCCATCGTTTCTGTTATTAGTCACACCTGTGCTTTTCCTGCTATGACAGTTTAAGATGTCTGCTGTGAGAAAGGCTAACCCGTGCCTACCTAGCTACATAAATCACAATAAAACAGTCACATGAAAAGGTTGAAATCACTCTCATGTCTGTCCGTTAATCATGAAGCTGCAGCCAGTAGCAGGATGGGAAGTCATCATACTCAGAAACAGTGCCTCTGAATCCTGTGGCTTATCCAATAACTTCGAGACTGTCTTTTGAACGAGATGTTGAATTTTTAAAATACAATTTTCTTTTGCTTTGACCATTATAGATGGAATGATTTCCTCAGTTTTATTGGGGTGAAAGTAGAATTTCAGAGATGGATATTTTATAACCTGGAGAAATGAAAACTGTCTGCAAGGCTACGCACGACTGGAGGAGAGGAAACTTTACGCAACTTCTGTAAACTATCGTGAACAGCGCTTCTACTTATATAATGTGTGTGTAATTGTCTGTGCCTCCCCTACTTCACATTTACTTTCTCTAAGTTTATGTTTTCGCACTTCCTTTTTCTGATGTATTTCTGCTTCATCACATCTGAGGCAGAGACTGATGACTTTAATTGAATTGTAACAGAATCTTTATTGGCAAGGGACCAATCATTACATATGACTATAGTGCTGAAAATGCCAAATGAGCATCTCTTATGCAGACTCATTACTGAGCTCCACACATGAAAAATAATGAATTTGTTTGTGATTGTGTGTGAGTACGTCCTACCAGGATGAGCAGGCAGTGAGCAGAGAATTCCTGGTGAGCAGGGATGGTGGAAAACACAGAGAGAACCAGACACCCAAACACCAGGATGAACCTGTGGAGACAAAAACACACACACACATATACACACACACACACACAATCAGCTGCGCTTAATACATCAATCTAACCACATATTAAGGAGTTTTGGCTCGTTAGCTCAGGTAATGAACCCATCTGCAGTGATTAACACAGAGAATGTGTGAACCTGCAAGCTATAAAATGATGTGATTACTTCCACTCTTCCAGGCTTCATTAAGCAGGATTTAAACCGCACCAAACATTATTAAGAGCAGGATAAACACTGTATAAAGCTCCACCAAGCTTTATTACACACAGCTGATTCACATCCTGTATGAATGGACTGAAGGTCAACAAGTCCTTCTCACAGTACACTGGCTGAACGAGCCCTTGACACATTCGTGCACGATATGATGTGTGTGTGAGCTTGATTTGTAATTGGTGATTGTAGTTATTAACTAGGAATGTAGGAACATTCATTCTTTTAAAGTAGTCATTTGCGAGTGTTTCAGCAGCATTTTTGGCTCAACGTCATCATTGTTGTGATGTTTTTAAACTGCTCGTGGTGTCCTTTACCTTCTGTATTTTGTAATAAATTACAGTCATTTGACACAAATATTTTGTCCAAAGAAACCTCACATTTTTTGGTAGACCAGAAATAAGCTTATATATAATCATCATGTATATTTTCTTGACTTTCACATAACCTTAGATATAGTAATATAAAGGGCTCAGTCCAATTTCAGAGTAGAAATGAATTAAATGTAAACATCTATGAATAACAATGAAAGGTTTTGTTTTGAGGTTCGAATCCTTTAGTTTTTGAGATTTTCACAGAACTTTGAGGCAAATATCGTCCAGCCTGCTCTTCCTCCTGAGATATTAAAGGTCCCATGTCATGCTTTTCTGGTTATTACCCGTCCCCTTGTGTGTTATGAAGGTTGTTATGAATGTAAACGGTCTAAAAACCCTCAAAGTACACCCTGTAGCGAGTACAACTCTAACACAGAAAATACCTGTCTATGCTGCCCCATAACGGCTCGTTGGAGATTTTCACTTTTTCCATTTGTTTCTTGGACCAAAATGGACCAATCCGCGGAGCTCCTCACACACCAGGACCTTTAGCGTACATGTTCAACTAACAGGGAGTCCCCATTGACTTGCATAGAGCTCCCTGGTTGGTAATAGAGTGGCGAAGTTCCTCCCCTTCCGGTGGACCTCCATGGGACCTTATTTCGAAAAAATTATGTATTGAAGTCAATGGAGAGAGAAAGATTATCTTTCGATCCCGTTGGAATTGTGCCACGAATTACACATATGATGTTTGTCAATTTAAAAGATAATTTTGCAAGTAAAAAAAAAAAGTGTCGTAAAACTGTGAAGTAACACATTTGTTTGTGTGAAACGCTCAATGAACTACATCTCTGGTCTCGCCGAACATAACACGTCACCAAGATGGCCGTTACTCACTACTGTCTTGTCAACAAAACGATTGACTACCCTCACTATCATAGGGTGACCAGACGTCCCCGTTTTCCGGGGACAGTCCAACAGTCCCCATTTGTATTGCCCTGTCCCCGGAAATGTCCCCGTTTTTTAATATGCGTTAAAAACACATAGCAACGTGAAATAAAACGTTTCATGTCAGGAAACACTGGGTAAACACTACAGACTGTGGTCAAGCCAGCCCCCACTTCGGAAAACACAGTCAAGCCAGCCCGCACGTTGTATTGCGGTCTGATTGCGGTGCGCGAATATCCTATGCATTACGGTAGAGGCCTGTAAAAACTGCCTTCAAAATAAAAGCGTTTACTCGGTCAAAAACAAATATACCTAAAAAACACACCAAACATATTCATATATACTGGAGCTTAAATTAAGAAATATGTATTATATAATGTGATCAATAATAATTTAAAACATACTACGTATATAACTACCACATTATAACTGAGTGAATGTAAAATGTAAGGATACAGTTATGAAGACATATCTGACATTTCCACTGGGTGACTCATTTCAATTGATGTTGACACCATCTCACAACACTCCTAAAATAACATTACTTTCTGGAGCACAATTTAAAATGTATGCTGTTTAAAATCTCAAATTAGATCTATTGTCCATCTATATTTTGATTATTATGTAATGGAAACCGTCCATAATCAAATAGTCACTCGAAGTCAATCAAATACTTATTTCACTTCATATGGGCTATCGTCCTTCTGTTTACAAGAATAAATAAAAAACTGTCAAATTATCAAAGACTTATTTCACTCCAGGGTGATAGCAGGACACCCCATCTAGTCACTCAGAGAGAATCTGGACAATCTAATGTAGAGTTTCAAAATAAAAGACCTTTGTAGTCTCATATATGAGCTATCATCCCTCTATTTTTAGATAAGAATAAAACAAAAACGATCCAGTATCAAATGTTTATTTCACTCCAGGGTGATAGCAGGACACCCCATCTAATCACTCAGAGAGAATCAGGACAATCTGATGTGCAGTTTCAAAATTAAAGACCTTTGAAGTCTCATATGAGCTGTTTTTATCCAACAGTTAAAATGTTCGAATTACATTGAACCAGAATTGTCCCCCTTTTTTCTTTAACAGTGAAGAAAATTGGATATGTTACCGCAAAACTCAAAATGTCCCCGGTTTTAATTTAGAAAATCTGGTCACCTTACACTATCACCACAATGAAACACGTCCAGAAGAATGTCATGCAAAGCTGCCTGCCTGCCTTCCTTTGATTCTCTGAACTGCCTGGTCTTTTTAATGTTTAATGTCAACCATTTGTGCAGATAGCATGAAGTAGAAAAGATCGGCGATCGCCGATGCTAGCGTTAGCATTTCTCCCCCGGGCTTAAATTGTGTATTATAGAATGATCACACCGGTGACAGTACTCTTCAAAGGGTTCACGAAATATGACTACTACTCTTACTGTTTAACATTTTGGGTTACTTAATGTTCCTTCATATTAAGGCTAATAAAAATGACAAGGCTGTAATGCTAACTAACGTGCTACCTACTAGCTACTGTAAGTAGCTAACTTGATCCAGCCACTCCTGGTCCTTTCATCAGACGGGAAGCGAAAGAACGAGCAAGACCCATTGCTGGTATGATAACAACCTGGTACTAAGCACACAGGCATCTTGTTAAAGTTATCTTATTTTAGCCAGCACCATATGTAGCTATCTCTTAGTGGAGGAAAACAATTGTGACATCACTTACGCAACTCTGGGATTTGTAGTCTTTCTAGTTGCGTATTTTTCATAGTCTTATATATATTTTTTTTCTTTCCTTCAGTCTTTATTTCGAACAGTCACCTTACACTATCACCACAATGAAACACGTCCAGAAGAATTTCTAATTTCCAATTTCCAATTTTCTTCACTGTTAAAGAAAAAAGGGGGACAATTCTGGTTCAATGTAATTCGAACATTTTAACTGTTGGATACAAACAGCTCATATGAATTATTAAAAAATAACAAACAGTTAATTTCAACAGTTTTACGACAAATTGTGACTTTTTTGACATGGAAATTATTTTTTAAGATTGACAAACATCATATGTGTAATTCATGGCACAATTCAAACTGGATCGAAAGATAAGTTTTCTCTCTCCATTGACTTCAATACATAATTTTTCCGAAATAAGGTCCCATGGACCGGAAGTAGATGGGCGTGACTTCGCCACTCTATAGACGAGTTGGGATCGCGGAGAAATGCTCTCCGCAGACCCATTCTCACAGCGTTTATAAAACTTTTTCTTACTCAATATCAAGCCACACTTATTGTTTTTACTTCGGCTGTGACTTTGTGTGTGCTCAGGATGAGTTTCGCGCTGTCCCGCTGTATCGGCGACCCGGAAACCACACCATGTAAGCCAGCTCACTGAGCAGCGAGCCTCGCAACGTCCCGACCAATCAGAGCACACTGGGCTCACAGGGAGGGGGGGGCAGGAGCTCCAACAACCCGTTTAGATCAGAGAGTGAATACCTGGTGAATACACATACTATACAGAGATGCTGTATGAGAAACCAATGTGAGTTTGGAAAATTGCACAATGTAAATCTATTTTAGTAGACCTCAACAATGGAATTATGATCAGTAGAAATGGCCATGACATGGGACCTTTATCACCTGTGACAAAGGATGGGTTTATTTTGGCAACACTGGTATCTATGTAAGCATATATGTTCCTATTGATTTAACCAGGTTTTTAGATGTGAACAAACATAATGAGGGGTTGAATGGATTTCCATTTGTGGTTCTCACACGATTGAAAATGGCATCAAAACATTTGAAAGCAAAACGTTTTTCCAGAAACAATGTCCTTGCCCTTTAGTGGAGTTATTTATACTGAGGAAATAGTCCCTCCTTTGGAGAAACCGTTACTGTTGACAATTTGAAACGTGAAACTTGTCATTGCTATGAGCCATACTGGGATGGAAAAATGTCAGAGCTGATCTCTGAAGACACAGTATGGATCAACAAAGACTACAATGGAAAACAAAGGAGGTGAGAAACAAAATATTGTTTCCTAATTCAGGTTTAAAATAACTGCATACATGCTGAGTCATCATTCTGACAGTAACACTGAAGTTCCTATCAGTTTGGAGATGTGAAAACGCTGATATACCCCAAGAAAAATCTCCATTAAACACTGTTTCTAATTTCACGAAGACATATTGCATCTTTACTTTATTTAAATCTCGAAAGAAGTCCAATCAGAGCCCTCCTCATTGCCTGCCTGACCCCAAACGCTCCTCTGCTGCTCGGAGGAAACCGCTCAATCCGTGAGTCATATGGTAACCTTGTTAATGAGCAAATACACATTAAAATTCATAAAGCAGGATCCAAGCAACATATGCACTTGCTAGCCTGCTGGTCCCTCTCCACAACTTTTTTCTTGAAGATGCCATCTGTCTTTCTGATGTTTACAGTCTTCTCATCTCTGCAGATCTCAGAGTGTTTGTTTTCTGTGAATGTGCCTCGTTCCCCTCTCCTCTCCAGAGCCCTCTGCCTTATTTTCTCTTGAATCTTTTGTGTAAACAGGTGATACAGTAGCTCTGAATTTGGCTTTACCTTCCTACCTTGTTACTGTGAGCCTCACTGCACAAACATCGAGATTGGTTACAACGTTTATTTGGCAGCAAACTGAATTTCACTGACTTTCACCCATAATAAAGTTAAATAAAACGCTCATTTGAATGTCAGTTTCACATGAAATCTCTCAGGGTAAAAGAGTGTAATGTTGTGAAATTAAACATCAAGAAATTGCATTAACGAAAGGTTTATTCTCGAGGTCTGAGTCCTGTTTGTGTTCTCACATCAAAGAACGTTAAGGCTTTATAAAAGGGTGAAGTAATTCAAACCAAACAGAGTTCAGTGTGCCTGAATATGGAGACTGACGAGCGGTGTTTCTTTGTCCAGAGGCCTTCATTTCAGCTTCGGGAGAAACAAGACCATTATATGAAATGTAATTGCGCCTACAATATGCCACATGTATCATTTCAGAAGCACATTATGTTTCTTTGAAAGAAGTTATAATACATCCTGCAGTCATACAAACCTCACATTTAAAAGAACAGCTACCATTACAGGTTGGCTGTACATTCAGTATTATGGTGAATTACAGAATTACTGCTGCATGGCACTGCCTTTGATTAGAAACACTGGGATATAAAAGCTCCATAATAATATCTAAGAACAGTTATCAAAAGGTTCCCTAATTGCAGCTGCTTTTCCATGCTAGTGGCTTTAAAGGATTATTTACAAAATTTGCCTTCTCCCTTTATTGTCAAGAGTTAGATAAGAAGATGAATATAAATCTGAAGTCTGTTATGTATGGATGCGAAACAAGAACATTATTAGTTAAGCGTAACATAACAATCTTTAATATTTAATGTATTCATTATTATTATTAAGTATTTGTGGAGACGCAAGCTGTTTTCTACATGCTTCCAATCTTCATGCTAATCCAATCTAAACTAATCCCCTATTGGCTCTGGATCCAAAAGATCCAAAGACATACGTTTGGTATTGATCTTCTTATCTAACTATAACAAGAAGTGCATCACGTTCTCAAAACGGGCGTGTGTGGTTGATATTGCAGCTTTTTGTGATGTTCAGTCATATTATTCCACAGTGGAAGTGAGCGTGTCATGTGCTTTGGGAGAAATGCCAGTCAATTCCTTTTGTATTAAATATCTGAGCAGAGTGTTGACGTCATGATGTCAAACCAACATCTATTAAAGAAAGCTGGTGCTTGACGTCCTCAGTGGACTACAGAGAAGTTGCCGCTTTCCCGACAAACGCACTCCTACTGATGAAAGACCTGAAGACCTGAAGACCAAACCATGTGCAGCTCAAACTTCTCTGCAAGCTCCTAAAGATGCCTGAGCGTGAGGGTGAGTGTGTGTGTGTGTGTGTGTGTGTGTGTGTGTGTGTGTGTGTGTGTGCGTGTGTGTGAGATCAGGTCCTTGGAGATTTGCAGCCTCATTATGCGCATAATGTTTGTGAATTAATTTTTTAAATAATTGAATAGCACGTTGATGAATATTAAACTTTCCAATCCACAGTATTTTGAATCAACTTACAATTTCCTGTGAAAATGTCTGTCATTAAATAGTGAGAATGTTCCCACGACTGATGGTCCACCAAGTTATATTTTATAACTTTATATCGCTGCTTTGTCGGTAGGATAATATACATTGAAAATTGAAATGCACCACCACTCACCATACCATTCTTATATTAGTTTTTAAAGATGAAGACATTGCCAGCAGCCAATTGTATTCGCTTAGTTTAAAGACCGCAGCAAAAGGGAAACTCATCTACCAACCAGCACCTCTTAAGTCTTCATCTTCACATTGAAGGTTGTTGGGGTGAGCCCAGTTATGTCAAGCTTTGTTTACATTAAAGGTTTTGCACTGATATGTAAAATAACATATACATAAAGTGGAGAGTAGTACACACACGCCATCCACACAACTTCAGAGGAGACTATCTGACTTTTTTTACACAGATGATAAATTGCAGCTCAGACGACACATCTAAGTGGAAGAAGATTTCAAATCATCCAACAGACTTTCAGATGTCACTGTAAATCTACAATGTTGCAAGTTAATCATGAAGAGCATAAATTATTCTATGTATTGTCAAAGAATAAAGACGCACATGTAAATATGAACGTATACATAATAAATATGTGTATGGTAAAGGAGAGGAATACTTTAAAAGGGAGCACATGTTTTCCTCTATGTGTTTATATGAAATAAACATCTGAAAATGGGAAGGAGTGCGTGTGTGTGTGTGTGTGTGTGTGTGTGTGTGTGTGTGTGTGTGTGTGTGTGTGTGTGTGTGTGTGTGCGTGTGTGTGTGTGTGTGTGACACATCGGCTATGTGCGAGGTCAGGTTTTTCCACACAATACGGTCTGGTATCATTATCTATTTCCTTCTTTATTTCTCTGCCAACCGTGCATACCCTTTCAATCAAGAATGAGGGAGGGAACGGAAACAGCGAGCGAAAGATTGAAAGAGGAAAAGAGAAAGTGAGCGAGTCGTTGAGGCCAGAGTAGATTGAAAGCCTCATGTTAAGGTAACAGAAGAAAAATATGGATGTGAAAGGAGATAGGAGCGTCATGTTAGAGAAGAACAGCAGCAGAGATGTCAAAAAGAGAAAATCTTGAATCAAAAGGCGCGTTCACACCGGAGTACTTTTCCCGATTAGTTCCAATAGTTTCTGGGATTTTGCGTTCACACCAAAAAGAGAACTTAGTTCACGAGAACGTTTCCCCCCTTTTCAGTCCCTGCTAGAGAGGTGAGACTTTCCTGGGGAGAAAAAAGTTCCAATTTCTGATTGGCTGGGCGGATTGCAAACCACGCCCCGTAAAACTCGGAAGCCGCCATTTTATTTGCTGGCATTAGCATTATTAGCATTAGCATTGGCCCCGCACCAACGCAGAGAGACTAACTTATGGCAACACAAAAGAAAACATGGGAGCGAGCGGTGGAGATGAGGAGGAGGTGTCGGCGTTCTGGCGATTTACTCGGAAGGTCCCCAACTCCGGGGATTAAACCCTAAGCAGAAGAAGAAGAAGTGACGTCAGCGGCTTCATTTGCGTAATCTTCCCTCAGGGAACTTATTCTGGTGTGAACGCGATCTGCTCTTTAGTTCCATAGGGGAACTAAGTGCTGGGAACTAAGTGCTGGGAACTAAGTACGGCAAAGTACTTGGTGTGAAAGCGGCTAAAGTGACTACAGGAGGAGTGAGATCAGCAGGTTCTCCTGGATGAGGAGGCTGCGATGGGGAGATAAAGATCGAGCTTTGCTATAAATATATTTTCTCCTTCTAGGAACGGCCTGGTAGATCTGTACATCAGAAATACAACAAGAGAGACAAAGAAGAAGAGCGATATTAAAACAGAGATGACAAACAGGGAGGACAGAGGTAGCACAGTCACTCTCTTCTTTCCTTTCAGTCTCTTGTTGGAGTCATTGATCATGTTTTTATTCTAATCAATGCCTACAGTATTCTCGCAGTGCATGGTAACGTTTGCTACTTATTCTCACACTTTCAAACTTACATGAGAGGGAGGTTTGACTGAAACAAGTTAGAGGAGAGAAAGGCAAGATGAGAGAAAGGGGGGAGGGAGTGAGGAAGAGGGATGGAGCCAGGACGCCTCCTTGCCAACGGTCTATTAGTTAATCCTTGTGTTTATCCAGTCGAGTGCAGTATCTTACCTGATGATGGCAGCGATAAAACATACGGTTTTATTTCTAAGCAACTACTTGACCAAACAGAGCCGGGGCCAAGGACACGCGCCGCTTTCCCTGCACACTTCTGAGAGGTTTCTTACTCCATCACAACACAGATCAACAACACTAATGGTCGTGCTTTGTACTTCTCGGATTCACCTCAGAAAGTCCAAGGAGCTGGATCAGCTGGAGCGGGAAGGAATCCAATGTCTAGCTTACAGAAGCTTTAAAAGAGGCGCATCTGTGTTGACACAAAGGCATGAACACGGGCTGAAGGTTTTTTTTGCATGTGTGAAGCAATATAAAGAACAATGTTGAACATTAAAGCATGTCGAAACAGTAGAGGCACACAAAAACTAATATGAACCTGAACATTTGCAAAATAGGGCCCCTTTAAGATTACTCTGAACTCCAAAAAACGAATCTTTGGAGGCCAACTCAATCAGACAGAAGACGTAGTAAAGGAATGGTTTTCTGTCCAGACAGATACATACATATACAATGCTTTCTTCTTTTGATTTGACAGTGTAGATAAAGCCAGCATGTTACATTGGGGAGCCATCATGCGCCATGCAACACTTGAAACAAGCTATGATCAGTCAAATGTTCAAGGCTGTTTAAAGGGGACCTATCATGCAAAATGCACTTTTTGATGTCTTTTATATATAAACATGTGTCCCCGGTGTGTCGGGGAACTCATGCAGCGTTAGAAAATAAACCCTCTCTTTTCCTCCGTACCCAAATCTTTAAAAACGGGGCTACAACGGAGCTGATCCAGATTTGCGTCCGATACGACGTAATATCTGAAATGTGGACCCACGGCCCAATCAGAAAAGTTGCTATCAGAAACAATGCCCGAGTGTTTTGGACGTAATATGGTCGGTGTTTACATTAGCATCGCTAACACTCAGAGCTAACCTGTACTGGAGAGCATGTGTGTGAAGAAGCAGGAAATAAAAAGAAACTCACCTTGTGGTATAACCGGCAAGAGAGAAAGCCTTTGAGCTCCATACTGTTTCAGAGAGAATCCTTGATAATCCATGATATGGCGTTTCATCACGGCAGTATTTAGTTTAGACAGTAGCTGCCGGGTCCCGCATGAGCTCAGCCCCCTTCTTTTTAGTTTTTTAAAAAGCTTTATACCCCAAATCAGCACTTTTGAAACAGGAAGTGAAATGGAGGGATATGAGGCATGGCTAGAATGGGTGATCTGTTTGGTATTTTGAGCAAAACACTAAACTTTATAGACATGTTTTTTATATATTTTTATATATCTGAGACCTATGCTATTGCCTAAAAATAGCATGATAGGTGACCTTTAAGCAATAGTTATAGTTATGGAAGGAACAGATGCAGGGAGGGTAATGGCATTGAAGGAGGATATATGGACCCTCTGGATGATGCTCCAGTGATGAATGAGATTAGGAATATAACTAGATGTCTTTGTTTTACAGCAAATGTGTACCCTCATCTTAATAAAACCTACCGACATTGAGTAGCAGAGAGGGATTCAACCCCTGTTGACATGTCTGAGCATGTCTCCTCATCAGTAATATTCCAGCGTAAGAAGCAGCCGTTTGTTTCCTTATTCATCAGCTCAACGACAGACCGAGAGAGAGAGATAGAGAAGTGTAGGAGAGAGAAAGAAAGAAAGAGCCGGACAGGAGCCAACTTTCCATGATGTGGGATGAACCGAGGATAGGTGACGGGTGCGAGAAGAGTCGGAAAGCTTTTAGTGTGTGTGTGTGTGTGTGTGTGAGTGAGTGTGTGTGTGTGTTCTCACTAACTAGACACAGACTGACGTACTGTAAAAGAAGGCCAACAACTAACAGGGTTCATAAAAACACAGGCTTAAAGGCTCTCAAACACACACAGTGACACACACACACACACACACACACACACACACACACACACACACACACACACACACACACACACACACACACACACACACACACACACACACACACACACACACACACACACACACACACACACACACACACACAGATCAGCACCCATCTCAACACTAATACCAGTTGACTCCTGTTCTGAGTGCTGCTCAGCAGATGTCAGACGTGACAGAAAGAATATATAAAATATAAAGAGAGACAACAAAATGTATTCTGTATGAAATTAAAACAAACTGAACCAATAACTAAACCACCAAAAATGTCATGATAGAAGGGGAGAGGGTTGAGCTCCGATCTCTTTCTCCTTGAACTTTATATCAAACGCTTTTTATCATTTGATCTCGGAGAAATCAGAGAACACATAAACACAGTCTCATCCAAATCAAACCTCTGAGCCAAAGGAATTATAGAAGCACAACTCTGCAGACGCTGTAGACCTGAAGTTATCTATTTTGCAATAAACCGTCTGCTGGTACATTTAGCAGATACACTTTCCTCCCTCTTCTATCTGTGGACTAAACAGTGCCATTTTTCCACTTAGCAAGCAATATTTCGCATTATGACAGAGGGCCATGTAGCTTTTGTGTCTGAGGAAATCCACCGGGTTTAGTGGACAGCTTTATTTACTGCCACTTAAATATGAGCTATAGCAGCATGTGATGAAGGCTCATTACTCAGAACAATGCACAGGGTTCAATGTCTGTGCAGTTTAATTGAGCTCGGTTCAGCAAAGACAACAATATTGTTGTTTGGAATCTATCTCTTTCCTTTCGTCTGTATTTTGGCAAACAAGGCACATTTTAAAAGGTAGTTTGGAAAGCATGTTTACTTGCTTAATATGTATAGATTTATTTTAAAATTGGGTGCACTTAGTTAAGGTTTTATTACTTGTGTAGTTTCCACAGTTTAGAAGCAAACTAAAGGTCTATTCTGTTTTATTACGTTTGATTTGTGTTATTGAATATACTCTAAAATACAGAGTGCCTTTAAGCAGAAACAGGGGGAATTTAAGATACTGAAGATTTGACATTTTAAAACCGTATCCCTCAGAGCAATATTTAATTAAAGATGACCTTTCCTACATGTTTGCATTTTTTAATCTACCCAGCACGTGTCGATTGCTCACAAATGTTTCTAGAATCCTTTTGAGGCTTAAGTAAATTCCCTTGTTGAGTCACTGGGTGTTTCTCAATGTTGAGGACACTTGCTTGGTAGCACATGTCTTCCGAGTCACTTGCTTCAGAAGCGAGGCAAGAATACTTCCTGGCATTCAGAAAACGAAGAGTGGAACAGGCTAGCAAGTGTGCAGGTGTGCGTCATATGAGAGGCCCCGCCTTACATTTTCCACCACAGATTTGGGGAAATTGTTCCGTGCGCAAAGCATTGTGGGGATTTTAAGACCGCGGAGTCGACACATGTGCAGCCTCGAAATTTCTCGCTACGAAGTACGCCGGGCTCGGTAGAATTCCAAGTATGCTGGAAATGGGAACAGTGCTTCGGTGGCACTCGATGACTTAGTATGCTTGAAATAGTGGCTCTGGAGCAGCTTTACTCGACATTGAGAAACACCCACTGTTGAGTCGTCTTCAACAAACTGTTGCATTCTGGGAAGTGAACCCACCAGACAAAAATGTGGAATAAATACATGTTTTATCCCTTTTTCTGTTGCATCGATTCAATCCTAAATTGGTGGTGTACTCTTTTAAACCAATGTGTTACAGTCTGACTGTTTCTTCGAGAATTTCTTTTTAGGTTTTTATGCTCTAAAAAGGAAATGAGACGGCACCCCCTGCCAGATTAAAACCAGGGATGTTGCAGTTCATAGTTGGTAAACCTCTACATTTTAATTGCCTCACACATTGACTTGACAAATAAAAAGGTACTTCCCTCAAAGGTAGGGTAGGTAAGAATGGAGGACCCAGCTCGAGTGCGCTAGAATTTGAAAGTACACAACCGGAAAACATCTGCCCCTTCCTTCAGACTTCCTTACAGAGTCCCTCCTCCAACACACACGAACGCGCACATGACCAATGAGGGCACGAGATAAGTTTGTGCACAGATGGAAGGCTGACAGGCAGGTAGGCCATCCAGTTACTTTAGCCGGGCCGGCTCAGATGATTGGTCGTGCTTTGTACAGCGCCACGGCTTCCAGAGGTGACATTTTTTTATGTATTTATTGTCAAAGCATTTAATGTATTCATTGCTACCGGGATGTTAAGAGCATTCAATGGAATATAACAACAAGTGTTTCTGAAGTGAATCACCTACCCCACCTTTAAGTTGGAGAGGGTTAACTGAGGCTCTTCTGCTTTTTCAATCTAAATCGATCACTTTTAATGTATTTAGCATTTATTATGCATTTCAAGACATTGTACCCCTTTCAATTGTATAATTAAAAAAATACATTAACCACCAGCAGTTTGAAATAACCTGTTTCTCTAACATAAAGAGCAAAATCGGATAGAAAGCACAAAACATGTCGATAACTGTGTGCTGCATAATTTTGAAAAAACAACTAAATAGGATTATTTTCACTAAATTGCAATAATATGATTCATGATATTGGAGAGGACAGCCCTCCATTCCAACAATACTTCATTCAAAAACAGTATTTTTACAATGATATAGCCTTTAAAGGTCTCCTATTATACTGGTTTTCATCAATATATTACAGGTCTCAGAAATATACAAAACCTGTCTCTGAAGTGTTTGGCTCCAAACACCAAACAGATCATTGCAGCATTACCCATAATCCCCTCTGTTTCAGCCCTGTTTCCAAAGTGCTGATTCTCTGTCTGTTACTTCAGATGAAAATAAGGAGCCCCTCCCCACGCCCCTCTGAGAGACATTTGGTTAAAAATAACTCAAAGGTGCTCTAGGAGGAGATTCAGGTGATAAGGCGGGGGGGGGGGGGGGGGGGGGGTTACCTTGTTGGTGACACAATGGTTACACAAGCCAAAAAATCGTTATGACATCATAAAGTGGCCAAAATCTGATCAGCTCATTTTCAGACAGGTTTTTATATAAATGGATCAGGACAAAAAGAGAGAATCTTTGTTCCTGAAACTTTCAGAGTCTCTTTCCACATGTTGATGTAGAAAAGACGTGAACAAGTAGATTTTGCATAATAGGTGACCTTTAAAGTATATTGCCCTAGACTTTTTTGTGATTTCTGTAACATGTTTTGCTTTTACATTCCTAGTGCTGAGCAAAAGCAGAAGATGATGAGAGGTGCATACAAACTGAGAGGCTGTGGATGGAGGGGTGAGGGCTGCTGAGGTGTTGAAATGCTTTGGGTGGAGTAGAGTCAGCTCATTAGACCGACAGATGGCTGACTGGTTCCCTTCACACCCAGACAGGGCAACTCGTCTGGAGACAGGCTGACTAAGCGCGGCTTACGCCATTAAAAGTGTTTCTGTTCTGAAATACTGTAGACGTGTTGCATATTGCATTTTCGAGTGCAGAGTGTGCGTGCATAAATATGCATATTTGTGGTTATTGTACACTTAGTCCAACCAGCTGTCAAGTGTGTCAGCGCATACATCCTCCCACACGTTACCATCTGTTCTTCTGCAGAAAAGGCATATTCATTTTAAAGGTTAAATTGTTTTCTGATCCGTTGGTTTTTAATGCTTTTTCAAAGGTCTAGAAGATGTGAATATTGAAAGGAGAAAGGGGTGTCTGTGGGTAAAGGTCTAACTTATCAGTCATCAGAAACAGAAACAAAAGAAGCCTGTTTGAAGCTTGATCTATCAGGAGGAATCTCCATGAATAAGAAGGTGGCGTGAGCAGCTTTTAAATGTCACTGAACATTTCATTGTTAGTCGATCAGTGTGACCTGCACTCTGACGTCTTTTTGCTGCAATGTTAAGCAAATTAAGTTTGGGAATGATTCATTCCCAACTAGCTGCTGTTACTGGGGCTGGCAGCACAACACACACCATCAGCTCCAGAAGGATTGAGCCAGGGAAGCTGCTTTATGGGTTCTTCATTTCATTTAGTTTGAATTAGAAACCATAAGCAGCGCAATTGAAGATGTTTCCATGCCAACATTTTAAATTTGCTAAGATGATGGATACAATACACGTTTTCTTAATAACCCTCTCATAATGTTTTGTGTTTTTACGTTGACTTTAACCTCTCTCTGTTTTGTTTTAGATTATGAAAAAGGTGTGTTTAAGTATCAATGAGATCAAGCACAAATGAAAGTAGTCAAAGTTAATAATACACTATATTTAAAACATTTGTTCATGCAAATCGTTGTTGTATACGATCGATTTAGACCACAGCCAAATAAAATAAATAAATGGATTGCACTATAGGCAGATTGTATTTTTCAGGGACCACTACACACTCAATCCCACATTTTGATATTTGCATAACAAAAAGTATTAATTTGTTCATAAATGTAAGAAAATATAGAGAGGCGAAGTCCCGCCCATCTACTTCCGACCCATGGGACCTTATTTCGGAAAAAGTCAATGGAGAGAGAACACTTATCTTTCGATCCCGTTTGAATTGTGCCATGAATTACACATATGATGTTTGTCAATCTTAAAAAATAATTTCCATGTCAAAAAAGTCAGTTTGTCGTAAAACTGTTGAAATATAAGACTATGGAAAATACGCAACTAGAAAGACTACAAATCCCAGAGTCCCGGTCCCGCATGCTGGCTCTTACGGACCGACTAACTCCCCTTGTGTGTATGTACAGCTCTCAACGTGCCCAGAGTTGGAGTGATTTTCACCTCGTTTAATACTTTCCGCCTCTTTCTGAAAGAAAGAAGTGAAATGTTTCAACGTGACGGCCGTCTTGGTGTGTGGTGCGAGACGGGAGATGTAGTTCATTGAGCGGTTCACACAAAAAAAAGTGTTACTTTTTTTTTTTGACTTGCAAAATTATCTTTTAAATTGACAAACATCATATGTGTGATTCGTGGCACAATTCAAACGGACTTCAATACATAATTTTTCTGAAATAAGGTCCCATGGAGCTCCCCCGGAAAGGGAGGGACTTCGCCTCTCTATTAAGTGTAATAATGTTGTCGCAGGCTGCAATGCTGGGCATAATAATACATATTACAAGTAACAATTGCCTTCATATGAGATGTTAAGGGAACATCTTTATATTGTAGTGCGTAGCAAAAGTCTACACATAATCCGTATATATCCGATATAGATTATATTCTTTTAATTATATATATTTTAAAAGAGTAGTTTTTAAATGAAGGCAGTGCTTTGTACCCCTTAGTGGCAAGGAGGCTTGAATGTTTCCTATTTGCCTTTGCATAGATCCGGCTCTGAATTTGATGGATGAACTCTTGTGCAGGCAGAGTTATGATGCTTCAAAACACCCTGAAGAGAAGAGGAGACTTAATAAGTAGGGAGAAAAATGGAAGAAGAGAAAGACAGAGCTATAAGAAGGCTAAGAAAAGGAGAGATTCCCCCACATTTCCAGTCTGGTGGAAATAGGGCACAGTCAGCCTGCGGGCTAGAAAGAAATCAGCTTCATCTCCTGGTATTGTCCCCCTTTTCTTTCTCTCTTTTTCCTCTATTTGTTCTGGTCAAACAAAAAGCTTCAAAGAGAGCTATATGAGTTTGAGAGGGCTAAAGAAACCATATCAAAATGTATTTTTTTCCCTTTGGGATAAGAGCAAACAAACACTTCGAAGATGTCGTTAAGGGAAGTTTATAGTCATCACACTGGCTCCCTATAGAACACAGGATAGAATTTAAAATTCTTCTTCTCGCCTACAAAGCCCTTAATGGGCAGGCGCCATCTTACCTTAAAGAACTCATTATACCCTACTGTCCTACTAGGGCATTGCGTTCCAAGAATGCAGGGTTGTTGGTTGTTCCTAGAGTCTCTAAAAGTACAATGGGAGCCAGAGCCTTTTCTTATCAAGCTCCACATTTGTGGAATCAGCTTATGTTTGTGTTCGGGCAACAGACACCCTATCTGTTTTTTAGAGTGCGCTTAAGACCTTCCTTTTTGATAAAGCTTATAGTTAGGGCTGATTAGATTCAGCCCCTAGTTTTGCTGATATAGGCTTAGTTTGTCGGGGGGACATCATACTTCTTCCTTCTCTCTGTCTATACCTGTGTACTCTCATGTTCCGATTAACCCAGCTTCCCCAAATGTCTTTCTTTTTGGTGTCTACATGTATATATGCTGGGATCCGGAGTCATGGATGATCCTGCGGTCCTGTGTCCCACATCGCGAGCCCTGTCTCTTGAGTCGTGGCTGTGGTCCTGGATCATAGGTCCTGGATGGATATCCTCGTGGATTCATCTTCCTATTATACACACATGCATTTCCAAACATTTGGACTACCTATGTTCAATTTACACACGGCATCTATTGCACGTCTGTCCGTCCTGGGAGAGGGATCCCTCCTCTGTTGCTCTCCCTGAGGTTTCTCCCATTTTTCTCTTTAAACTGTGGGTTTTCTCCGGAAGTTTTTCCTTGTACGATGTGAGGGTCTAAGGACAGAGGGTCTAAGGACAGAGGGTCTAAGGACAGAGGGTCTAAGGACAGAGGGTGTCATATTGTCATACTGATATTATGTACAAACTGTGAAGTCCACTGAGACAAATGTAACATTTGTGATATTGGGCTATATAAATAAACATTGATTGATTGATTGATTGATCATATAACACAGTTTTTTACATGATATTTCTTCTTCAATCAAGACATGGAAAGGAAATCAACTCTCTCTTGAATGCATCCTCCCTTGACCAGGCGTCTATCATGGATTCATGCAGCAGTTTTATGATTCAGTTCAAGGCAACATACTGTAAGACCAGTAGGCATACAAAAAAATGTAACACGTTACTTGGTCCAAATGTCATAGACAACTAGGGATGGGTATCGTTAAGGTTTTAACGGTACTACTACTTTTATCGATACCGCTTATCGATCCGGTCTTTTAACGGTACTTTTATCGGTTCTTTTGGAGAAACAATAATTTTTTAACAAATAGTATTAAATAATCTGATGACAGAATTGTAAACAGTGGATGGGGCTACAGAGCTACTAGAAAACGGTGCATTTCTCCGTCTGAATGTGGAGCACTTTTGCTAAATGTTTCGACAAATTGCTCGTGTTACCGCCCTTACATGCTAAACTCTAATTGCACCTTTGGTAACGAGCATTGTCTACATCGAGACGGGTAAAGGTTAACCACACCTCGTAGCGCGTTCTCTCTGCCATCTCCTCCGTGTGTGTGTGTGTGTGTGTGTGTGTGTGTGTGTGTGTGTGTGTGTGTGTGTGTGTGTGTGTGTGTGTGTGTGTGTGTGTGTGTGTGTTGCTGCATGTAGCAGCTGCGTGTGTGTAAACTGCCCCGCCCCCTCGCACACAGACGGAGGAGAGAGATCTCATTTTGCAGTCTTTTTGCATATTAGAAACGGAGTTGGCGACACTAAAACTGGAATATAATGTTTGTGCAGCAATAATACATATGAAATATTTTTTACATGTCTCCAGTACCGATAAAAAGACCGATAACGTCGGAGCTTAACGGTACCACGGTCTTTAATAATTCAGCCCCGGGCCCCGTTTAAAACCGGGGCTCGGTACCCATCCCTATAGACAACTATCATGCCTATACCTTATAACAACATTTATAAAAACAGCCAGCATGTCATTCAATTGCATGTCATGTTTTCTTTCTACCTTGTGTCATCATTGTTTTTTAATAACAACATTGGTGTACTGCATTAACTATACAGTATTTAAAATCTCAAAAGCATCCAAACACTTTGGTCAGTTTTCTTTAACAAATAATGTGAGATTCGGCTCATATAACTTCCTAAACTTGAACTGAAACCAACCAGGCTTCAAAATCAAATAAAAAGGACTTTCAAATAGGATGGATGACGAATGCAAAAACCGTCAGAGAACCAAGCGACTCGGACAAGATCAAAGAATAAAGGACCGTAAGCTTTAAGAATATTAAAAAAGCACATTTTTTTGAAATACATTTTAGAAATTATTCTCGTCTGACTTGCAGAAAAATAGAGTGGAGAAGCTCGTGAGGACGAGAGCTGGAGGGATCAGTGCAGCAGTGGCCATTAGTGGAGAGAGTGGCAGACAAAGGAAGAATGATGTGTAATTGGAGGAGAATATATCCCTCTGCTTTGTGAGTACGCACGCTGGACTCTGTTTGGACTCCATATATCTTCGTTTCTAATGGTTAGTTGTGAAATACAGTCTGGCAGGTCGAGCTGGCTGTGTCACTCTGTTCTGCAGAGGACCATTAGTGTTAGCACCAACAGGTGAAATACAAGTGTCCAAGTCCAATTACAGTAGCTGGAACACTCACTGTAACAGGGCATTAAACAAAACGCAGTGTTTGCAGATGCAGGTGATAAGAGACAGTATTTCCAAGCTTTTCACACTTTAATTGCAATGTAATTGATCATGTAAGCATTTAGTAAAACTGTGCAGGGGCTGTTGTAATTATTAGTATTATTAGTGAATAGAATCGAATGAAAACAATACCATAGAACATAATTGAAAACAGGAATAACTCTGGAAAGCGTGCAGTCGGAGCCAGCATTTTAACGAGCAGCAGAAATGCCGACATTCCAAAAGCGAGGAAAAGATGGAATGTCGGGAATGTCCTAATCAGCCGCGCTGATGGCCTCCAGATAAGATGAATAATCAGCGATAGGGACAAATGGCTATTTGCTGATGGAGGGAGATAGGAGAAACGTGTGCCCCAATGACACCCAGATCAAAGCCCTCAGACTGACGTTTGATGTCTGATTGGAGGGAAAATTGTGGCCAATCTAATGTGTGAGTGTTTGTGTATAATGTGTGTAACATTTTTGTTTATGATTGAAGCCGTGTATCAATTAGATGTGCAAAATGTGTCTGTGTTATGTGGGTAAGGCAAGTGAACACCCAGCATCTGTTTCGATCCCCTCTCTGTGTGCGGAGAGGACATCTGTGTGTTCTTTGGTATTGATTTGATATATTAAGCTGTTCATCATGATCAGTTGGTCTGAGTCTTGTAAAATCACTTGGTTTCTCACACGTCTGAGGCTATCTGGCCAATCAAAAACAAATTACTGTCAAGCTGAAATATTTCTTTCAGCTACAATCAAATTTGACAGAAGAAAAGTTCAATTAAAAACATCAATGTAGCAGCGTGCTGGGGTTTTAGTGCCAGGAACTGGAAATCAAAGTGAGGGCTTTTTGATTGTTTGGTGCTGATGTGGACTGAAGTAATAAAGTAATCCATCATGGATGAGAAATACTGGGAAAGCTCACAGCTTTCTCCTTCAATATACAACTGTTAGTGGATTCACACACTAACTAGAAGTGGAAGGAACACGTGCATGATCCCATGAAGACATTTTAAAGAAGTACTTTAATATATTCGACTGCATTGGCTTTTCATTCATTGTCTAACTCACATGTGTCAAACTCAAGGCCCGGGGGCCAAATCAGGCCCGTGATGGATTTAATTTCGGCCCGCAGAATAATTTCTAATTACTATTAGATCTGGCCCGCCGGTATATTGCACGCACACCTTCACTCAACCCTGAGGATTTCCTCAGCTCAGAGCCTGAGCCCAAACATTGATGAACTTGCATTGATTATTTAATGTTTCATGTTGTTTTTGTAGGCAATAATTTAAGCTTTGTTAGTTCCAGGTTTAATATGTGCAATAAGTTCATTTCAATAAGTCTTGCAATAAACATTGAACCAGTCCGGCCCTCGACTAGTACCCATTTTTTAATTTTGACCCACTGTGTATTTGAGTTTGACACCCCTGGTCTAACTCAATGATTTGAGAGGGGGGGGGGGGCATGTGGTGGCTGTTGTTCGTTACCCAATATGACTTTGCTCATGGTCTGAATAGAAAACAGCCGGCCTGGAGGTTTGTATTGTGGGCTACTTGAAGTTTTGGTTTATTTGTTTCCATTCATTTATACAGTTGTAATATAACTAACTAATTGGTAGTGTACAGTTTATAGTTGGTGGTAAGCTAACATTAACACTCATTTGGTTATTGCCACCACAAAATAAATGCAGCAAACTTCCACAAACGCTGTCTGTCTCCAACAAAACAAATCAGTATGGTGCACCTGATCAGGGCCCTGAGGTGTAAATTGAATTATTCATGTATCCCTAAATTAGTAAGAATAGATACAATACACATTGACAGACTGAAAACAACTTGAAGGGATTTTCAAACTAGCAGATACTTCGTCATTATGTCAAAACTTCCCTGGCTGTACAAAGACAAACCTGCCTCCCCCCACCCTATAGGATGCTCAAAGTGAGCCCAAAATCCTGTACTGTTTCAGGTGTTTCTCGCCAAGAAGCTTCTGATAAGCCGGGGACGATGAAGCTTTGGAAAACTGTGGAGATTGACGGACAAAATCACCTTTTCTTTCTCGATCACAGAGAGAACTGTGGCTCTGAACTTCTCACTACTGTCTGCCTGTGACGATCTGACTGTAAAGGAGAACAGAGCCCAACAGAAGGCTGTGATTTAACCCTTTAATGGGCTGCTGGGTGTTCTGCTTTGCTTTGATTGGGGTCTACCCCCCAATATCTTGCCACACACACACATGGATGCACAAGCCTCCCATCCACGACCACAGGGTTCTGTCAAAGCCCAAACATTATACCAGCTGATTAAACGCCAATTCTCATCAAGAGAAACCAGCGAGGCTCTTCCTCGCCCTGATTAACACTAACTACACACTGCAATGCCTTCAGGATGTTTTTCCATCAATTACTTGTCTGGCTGTTTCTATTTATCTGCCTTTTAACTTCTCCGTTGTATTGCTTCTTTGATTCTTACAGTACATCTCCTGTCAATCTTCTTTCTTTTTCCTTTGGAACGATTTCCACTTCCCCTAGATTGAATCCACCAATAGGGCTGTCAGACAGAGCCACATAGAGATTGGCAAGGTTTCTTTGTACACAGTTTTTACATTAAATTAAAACAACAAGACCAGTTGGAAACAAAAAGGAAGAGAGAAGCCATTGATGGTTTGATGAATAGTTCACAGAATCAGTTTCAGTCGAGTCGTCATGGAAGAGCTTAGTGTTTCGAGACTTGCAAAATTGCAATCAGTCCATAAAGCAATTGGACACAAGGTTAACGATCAGACAGACTGTAGTCCTGCAGCTAATGTGATTCAGCATATGTGGTTTGATGACTTATTTGACTCAAAGTAGCGTCAAAAGTACACTGTTTTAAATCCAGCATTGTCTCAGTTTTCTATATTTCATTTGATTCACACGTAACTCTAACTCAAAGTCTCAACATTAAAGCCTCTGTTCAGACTCTTTCTCTTTTACAATACTTTTTGAGTATTATTTAAAGATGAAAAAAACAACCTATGTACTATATATTACTTTATCTTCACCAGACACTGTTGCTGGCGGTCTTCAGAAACACACTCTGTTGCACACAGGAGCCTTGAAGAGGCTTGCGACCACATGCCTTTACACTACAGCTTTGCCCAGCTGTTGCACATTGACAGTGTGTGTGTGTGTGTGTGTGTGTGTGTGTGTGTGTGTGTGTGTGTGTGTGTGTGTGTGTGTGTGTGTGTGGTTTGTGTGTATGTGTGTGTGTCCAGGACTGCTAGCTATTTCCTGAGCTGTCTGTTGTGATAGCAAGTGCAGCTGCTCTTCTCTGTGCTTCCATACTGTATAATAGAAAAGACTGACATTTAGATACTGACTCTCCTGTGTGTCAGACATGCTTTCTGGAGTGTGTATTTATTTGGGGATAATAAGGGATTATGTGTTGCTCTAATGTACGTCCAATGTTTCTCTGTGTGTGTGAGAAACATTTGATATGATCGTGTGCAGTAACCACCGATGAACACGGGTTGGTCTCCATCCCCCTCTTATCTAGTAGATATTATCATGGTGTAGTATTGCACAACTGAGGGCAATGCCTCACAGTCAAAAGTACATTTAATCATTTAGCTATTGAATAAAAAAAGAGTTATAAAAGCTTCAAAGTGTCATGTCCAAGAAACTTATAGTGAAAGTTTATTCTTTATGTTAGTTTTGTCATGTCCCTTTGTCCTGTGCTTTATGTTTATTCCCTTAATTAATTCTCCCTCTCATTTCCGGCCTCCACGCTCCCCGCCCCCTTTTGTCTCCTGCATCCTTGATTGTTTTCCCCGCCCTGATTGTTTCCACCTGTGTCCCCTTTACCTGTGTATATATTGTGTTAGCTCCCTCCTGTTCATTGTCAGTTCGTTGTCTCTCTATGACTTACGTTACTGCTTACCTCACGGACTTCTCACGGATCTATGTTATCGATCACTGTTCTAGTTTTCCTCGAAAGAGTGTTTTTGTTTTCCTTGTTTTCATTACTGTGCAAATCCTAGTAAAGTCTTATTTTGAAACACTATCCGAATCTGAGTTTGAGTCGTGCAATTGAGTTCATGCCTCAGAGTTCACTCCTTGACACAAAGTGATAAGTCTTAAGAATGTTTCATTTGATTTTCCATCTTCAAAGCATCTATTGCAGTACAATATCTCAACAATATGACACACTAAGGTTTGGCAAGGTGTGAGTTAAGTTTGTGTAAAGAACCACGACATGGGACTATACAGACTTACAGACTTAATACTTTTTAATAGCCTTCATTTTCGCTAAATTGATTGATCAACTTTTAATACTTTTTAAGACCCCGCGGACACCCTGCATCCCTCTGTTGGAGGGGCAAAGGAGTCTGGTGGGATTATTTTCGCCGCCAGCAAAGCGTGTTCCTGTGACGGAAAGTGTACTGCCGGCGAGCCTTGACGGGGGTGCTAGTGGAGCACGCGCGTCAACTGCGAGCGCCGGAGCCTCGCAGCAGCGAAACTGAGGCTCCGTGGTTACCTGTAGTAAAATGAAGAGCCGCTTGGGAGCTGAAAGAGCCGGCTCTTCGCCCGTCCACGCAAGCTTCAACGCTTCTGCCCATTCACTTTGAATGGGGTGACGTCACGTTTCGCTGAACTGCATTGTGGGAGCGAAGCGTAGATTGGCTCGCGTTGCTCGCGACGAAAGTTGAGCAATATTCAACTTTTGAAGCTTCGGCGGAAGTGTCAGCCAATCGAATCATATGCCAGTACAAGCTCTAGCCAATCAAACCGCGTGCTTGTGTGTCCGGGGCGGGAGATTCATGTGATTGGTTGTTGGTCGAGTTTCAGCCCCCCCCCCCCCCCCCCCCCCCGCCGGCAAGCGACAACGCACGCCGCCGTGTGGACGGGCCGTAACGGCCCGTCCACACTACAGGCATCAAAAAATCTTGAAGCTGGGCGTGTCTGAAGCTTGGCGATTTTTTGCGAGCAACGCGACCAACAACCAATCACATGAATCTCCCGCCCCCGACATACAAAGCAATAGAAATGTTAAAACGAAGTAAACTGGATATAAAATCCCCAAACAGGCAAAAACCTACCAGTTTCACCCACTGTCTCTGCTACCTCCCTCCATGCCTGGTTCCTCCGGTTTGTATCCCGGTAAATAGTTCTGGTCGGAAAGAACCGGGTGATTTGCTACCGTAATTTCTCGTTTGGAATATGAGGAAATGAACTGCGGTCTGGCTCTCCCAGCTTGCACGCGGTTTGATTGGCTAGCGCTTGTACTGGCGGGAATTGCAAAAACGGGATTTGATTGGCTGACGCCAGCTTCGAAAGCATCGAGCCTCAAAAGTTGAACATTGTTCAACTTTTGACGCCGATAGACGCTCGCGATGCTTGCAACGCCTTGCCATGCTACCCACAATGCAGTTCGGCGAAGTTTGAAAATATCCTACGTCACCCCATTCAAATGAATGGGCGAAGCGTTGAAAGCATTGTTTGACGCCTGTAGTGTAGACGGGCCGTAATACGTAAAGAGATAGTATCTATAACTTAAGACGGCTCAAAATGTTGTCACGTGACACGACGTGACGCCCCCCGCTCTCAGCCCTGTTCTGGCGGAAACACTGCATAAAGGTAAATACAGATATTTTTTAATAACTGAGAAGACGAGCCATTTAGCTTGCGTGACTAGCATCAGAGCTATGACATGGTAACATAAAGTATAAGTCATACATTAGCTAGCCTTTACTCTTCTATCTTTTATGCTCAGTAATTGGAAAGCTAATTGTCCACGACACCAGCTCCATGTCAGAGTCTCTGACTGAGAGCAAAATCAAACCATGAGTTCATTTTGAATATGAAGCACTTTTGGCTTGTAATTAACTTAATAGCAGGACTTGGATCATGACCGATCATGACAGTGTTGTTTTTAAATTGCCAAAAGAAGCACGAAACAGAGAAGGAAAAGAGACTGCTGTTGTGTGTCTGTCTGTGTGTTGAGCTGATGAAGACAATCAGAAGAAGAAGAAGAAGAAGAAGAAGAAGAAGAAGAAGAAGAAGAAGAAGAAGAAGAAGAAGAAGAAGAAGAAGAAGAAGAAGAAGAAGAAGAAGAAGAACATTGTCACTGTGTCCATGTGGGATGTGTGTTTACGCACGTGGGCAGATCTTCTCCGTGTGTGTTTGTGTATGGGAGTGCGAGTAAGGGATGATTTGATCTTGTGTTGAAGTGTATAAAGAGATTTTCCATCCATTAGTGTGGACGGTGTGGACGCACTCCCAGGCACACACACACACACACCATACTTGCCAACCCTCCCGATTTTCGCGGGAGACTCCCGATTTCATTGCCCTCTCCCGGTTTCCTCCCGGGGTCATATTTCTCCCGCTTTTCTCACGATTTCTGACAAAATCAGATTTACTCAGGACTGCTTCCACTCGGACTTTAATACAGCTACACCATTGTTTGGTTTCC